>NW_011942160.1:904201-959102 GCF_000187425.2 Metarhizium robertsii ARSEF 23 | reverse complement strand
TTTATAATTAATAATAATTTTATAATTAAAGCTTAATTAAAGCTTAAAATTAATTTTTATAAAATTTCTAGGTAGCTAGTACTTAGCCCGTATATCCGGGGCCTACTTTTAGTCTCTGATATATCCACTCTAGACAACGTGAAATACTTTCCAAGAGGCCTTTCGTCTTTGATAGCTGAGCAACTCGGTGCGAAACAAAATGGGTCACGTCGTCCATAATAAATCTAGATGTGTCCTCTTCGAATATTGTGATGTGCGGAGAATCTTCTGACGGTTGGTTGTAGAAGGGAAACAGAGAACTCTGATCAGGCCGACTTGTCAAGAGATATTTCAGCTTGTTAGAGCCTATCCGGCCGCCGGTAACATGGTTATGGATATTTTGTGCCAAGCCCCTTAAATCCGAGTCTGCACACACGTCCACGGCATCAAGAACAAAGATTATACGCCCAGCCTGAGAATCTTTCACAGCATTTCTGAGAATACCCCAGAGTGATTCGGTAGAAGTAATCAACACCTGCTTGTCTCTGCGAAATTGACACATAGCATAGTCAAGAAGATCTGGATTTTGAGAAAACAGCTGGTGAAGCAAGGCGCAAAGTGCCTGGCGAGCCTGATCCTGAACTCCTTTCTGAAAGAAAACATAACAAACGGTTGATCTTTTGGGAAGACCGCGGTCAACTAGATATTTGGCCAGCACCGACTTCCCATGGCCAGGGCGCGCCAGGAGCAGCAGGACACCGGAGTCTTGTTTCAGCCACTTCCGGTAATGATGCTGTTGCAGGAGCCACTGACAGGTACCGTCTAATGGATCTTCCACGCGATCCTTGTACCACTCGTACGCGGTGCTGTCGTTCTTTCCCGAAAGACGAAGTGATTCAAGACACTGTACTTCCTCGGGGGACCAAGTCCGACGGGCTGCCCGCCGCTTGGCTCTACGCTGTGCCTGCGAGGCACCGGCGTCTGATTTTGCAGGATCTTCGGCTGCTATTATGCTTGCCTTGATTAATAGGTGACCCTGTTACAAGACTCGACAAGACTCACCTTTCAGAATATCGCTAATCCTCTTCTCAGATTGGACCGCAGCGACGGGTATTTGATAGAGTAAATCTTTTGCATATGCCGCTGCTGATATTGCGGCATAACGCCGCCACTCGTCATTATTATGCGAGTCTGCATAGTTGTATATGCTACGAATAACCAAGCATGGAAAGTGGCTCATCAAACCAGCAGCTTCCGTTTCAAAACAAACCACATTCTTCTCTGCTACGAGCTTATCGCGAATCAAAGCGTCCCTTGGTATCTGGCCCGCCGAGGCAATCACCCCGTAATGAACAGCTGGATAGCTTTTGAACGGATCTCGCTCATTTCGCCGCACCAGCTTCGCCGGGTCGGTACCGCAGGACGTCTCACAGCTCTCTGCGCCCGGAGGATGCGTGACTTCAGCTCGATACAGCCTGTCTGCGCTGGGACGCGGTCGCTTAAAAGTTTGTAATCCCGGGTTTCCTTTGAGGATGCTGCTGATGGTTTGTTGAAGTTGGTGGCCTGGAATCTCGTACCGGAACTGGAGTCTGTCCGCGGCATTTCGCAGAAAGATGGGCGGCTGATTTACAACGCCGGTTACGTGGAGATTTCCGTCTTGCATGGTCTTGCCAAGATCGTACTGGAACACGCCGTGACTGTCACTGCGAGCAACGCCAACAACAATATCGCCGAGGCGTACATCGTGTTTTGGACTTGGCGCCCCGCCTCCCATGCCAACCATGAGACCGAACCTGATGTTGGGAAAACTGCATGTGAGATGGTGGGCGGCAACCGAGGCGGGATTTGAACATGCCTCGGGCGTGACAATGATGACAACGTTGTGTTCTCCCACTTTGCCCAAGGTGTACGCGGTGTCTGCAACGCCGGGCACATATTCTGGTCCTTGGTGCTCCTCGTCAAGAAGTGCACACGCGGCAAAATGCTCTATTCTTAGAGCGCAGATCCAGCCTACCGTGTAGTCTTCAGGGTCCAACTTTCGTTTCCGGGCGTTGACTGCTGGCGTCGGCGTATCTTCATTTAGTACGTGCATCGACCTCGGTTGGCTCGAGACATTCCCCTGTCCTGAAATGCTGTTACCAGGTCCTGGGTTCGTGTCGCCTTCATCCGATTCCTTCGCAGTGCCACCTCTGGGTTTTACAAGAGTGACTCGGGTGCGCAGACGGCGCTGGAGACGTGAACTCCCTTGGGACCAGAGAAAATACGAGGCCGTGAGAAGAAACAGGAGCCCGCACATCAAAATGCTACATGCCAGCCCGTGCGAACTGACCAGATGCGCAGCGAGCATCCGCGAGGGTAAGAATGACGGCATGGCAACGTCGTGGTGCCGGCGGGAATTGCGGGCCGAGCCGAAGCGGATTCCGGTTCTTGAGGCGCCACGTTGAGCCGCAGCAAGGAATGGTCGATGATGGTTCTGCTCTAGATTTCAGACCAAGCCGGCGGGGGTCTCTCCGCTGGGTGTGAGGAGGTTGAATTAGAAAAGAGAAGCAAGTTGGCCACGCGCAGGTGGAAGATGAGGCCACATGGTCAAGGCGGAGTGATTTCTGACCAACTTGTATGCCGGGCCAAGTTTCAAGCCGTCCGATGAATTCCTCCCAATAGGCAGTTTTTACTCACCGATACATCCATCAGCACTAAAAGTCTACCGGGAAACAAGTACCAATAATTGTCGGCATGCCTCCAGGGCCTGGTGCTCCAGAGGCGACGCCCACGGACAAAGGCACCGCACAACAAAGGGTACAACAACAAAGAAAAATATCACAAGAACCCAGGGTCGGACCTTGGCGAGGGCCTCCTCAGAGACTTGGTCCACAATAACCTGACATTTCTCTAAATTTAGCCTTTACCAACTCCTCCTTGACCGTGTATGACTGCTCGCATCGTAACCAAGGCATCAACATAAAGACCAACAAAATAAACGTTTCCCCACAACCCCATTTCATCCATCCTCTCACGAGCCTCCTCAAAAGTCAGACATTTGACTAAGTGGAAACGGATCACTACAAGTCGGATCAATATACGCCGACAAAAACAGCGAAGAAATCGAGCCATTGACGGCATCATAGTCCGCAGCCGGGCCCAGTATCCCCCCATCCGCAACAACCAAGTTTCTAGTATTGGCAGAAACACCACTCGTCTCCTGTAGAGGCCGTCCCTCAGGTCGAATCGTGCTAGTCTGCCTCGCCGCACCTTTAAGATGCCGGTACGCCTCCTGAGCCAAGCGCCACTTTGTCCTCAACATGTTGAGATTGCCGAGCGCGAGCACAACCCTATTGAGATGATGGTCAGAGCATTCCGACGAATGGGCCTCGCTGGCAGCGAGTTGCACCAGCCCGCAGAAGATGGTGCCAAAGACGACAAAAGGGCTGTAACCCTGGGGCACGCAATGCACCGACAGCAGGTTGGACAGCTCCTTAGAGGCGCCAATGGTCTTGACGTCGTGGACGTTGCGCGTCAGGGACGGCGAGAGGCGGACCGGCGTCACGGGGCAGATAATGGTCATGGATTGCTCGGGGAACCTGGGCCGGAGGTTGCTGCGCGGGAGGTGCAGGAGCATGGCGGCGTAGTGGATGATGAACTGCGCCTGAAACAACATCTCGTCGATGCCGCCGTAGATGTCTACAATGTCGATTTTCTGCGGGGGCAGCAGGTGCGCCCAGCTGACGAGCGTGTTGGCAATGGCTTGCAAGCGGTCCGGGTGGGTTTCGGGGATGCTGTTGAGCACCAGCACGCGCGCGAGGATGTGGAAGGCTTCGATGCGGTAGCTGAAGGAGGAGTATTGGCAGGGCGCCGGCTCCTCGTCGTCGTCGTCGTCGGCGAATACCCTCGCTCTGAAGGCGGCCAGGGACGCGGGCGGCGGAATGGCTTGGAGTGACGCGTATGTCGACTCCTCGCAGGGGAGGAGAACCTCGTTGGGGACGTCGCTGCACCGGAAGTGGAATTTCTGCTGGAGTGTGCGCATGCAGATTTCCCAGATGAAGAGCTCCCACCAGGTCCGCCTTAGGCTCTCCGACTCGAATTCGTCATTGTTGGCAAACAGGGTCGCAAAGTCTTTCTGATACATGCCAATCTCTATGGCGATGGAAATCGCCTGGGCCAGCGATGTCTCGGCTCGCGGACGCTCGTTGCGAGCGCACAGGATGATGGAATGAAGAAGCAGGGCCTGGACCATGCTGCATGACTTTTCTGCAGAGTGGGCGGCCAGGGTAGAAGTTGTAGAGTCGTAAAACTCATCACCGGAGAGCACCATGGAGTAGTGGCTTCCTATAAATTTGACGACTTGTTGCAAGTACGCAGGGTAATTCCGCCTCTCGTACTGGCCTGGGGGTACAAGTATGGGATGTGCTTGATGAAAGTTTTCGTAGAAAAGGCGAACTAGTCGGTCCTCGGGAACATAGGGCTCGGGCTTTCTCTCGCGAGGCGTCGGCGCATTGCTTGACGCAGGAACATCATGCGTAGATGGTTGGGGGATTTCCCCGGGTCCAGTTGAGAGGTGGTGAGGGAGCCGGTGAGGCTCATGCAGTGGCAGCTGCAGGCCTGGCGCTGTCTTTGTATTGCTGATGGTCTCTTGGGCCTGGCCGTGACTATTCGCAACTTTTCGCTTCCCGCCTCTGCGCGAGGGCAGATACGTGCATAGGTTCTGAGTAGTTGCGCAACGCGAGCAGCACGGTTTTTTTGCGTCGCACTTGAGATGGTGACGTCGACACTCGGTACACGCGAGCGCGGAGGGGCGCATTTCCGCAAAGCAGGCTGGTCGTCAAGGCATTCAAGGCAATGAATGAATGTGTCAACATGGAGTGAGTGGTTCGATGTTGTCGGTTGTCGGAAGTCGGTTGAAGGTTTGTCGGTTGGTCGGTGACCATCGTGGCGCTCGGCAACTCGGGAAGCCATGCGCTTGGGTGGGTGGAGCTGACGTGGGATCTAATTATCCAATAGGATGTTAGCATTATCGACAACAGTAAAGCCCAATCGCCGACCAAAAGGCCGGTGGACCGGCTCATCGGCGACTGTTCAAGCATAAAATATAAGAATGCGCCACAGCCGGACTGCATTGGTACTACTACCACGCGACTCTCAAGAATTATACAGACTCCGCTACGAAGCCAAACATTACATTTCAATCATGGCATCAACGTCCAGCTCTCTTCTCAGGCGGCAGGTAATACAGCGCCTGCCGGCATCAGCTTCCCAGTCGCTTCGCCCGCTTGCTGGCATCTCCGAATACCAGAGCCTTCGCAATGCTTGTCAACATCAGGTTAGACTTGTGACTTCATATGATTCGCCATGGCTAGAAAAATCTCCAAGGCGTCGTTTGGCCGTGGCATCCAAAGGTGCTCAGCACAGGGGGTTGCGTCCCGCTGCCCCTACAGCTTTTTATCCAGTGCCGATGCGACAATTTTCTTCCGTGCAGTCTGCAGAGAACACGGTCACGCCGGATGCGAGTTTTCAGCCCATTATCCATGATATATTTGAAGAGAAAACGGGCACCTGGCAGTATGTAGTTGCCGATCCAAATACTCTGACGGCTACCATTATCGATTCAGTGTTGGACTACGACCCTCTGGCACGCACCATATCTACCCATTCAGCCGACAAGATACTTTTGTTGATTAAAAGAATGGGCTACAGGGTGGATAGTATTTTGGAGACGCACATCCATGCAGATCATCTGACAGCAGCGCGCTATCTTCAGACGTCTCTTCACAAAGAGCAGGGATATTTGCCTCTTATCACTGTGGGCAAGCGCATCGTACATATCCAAGAGCTGTTCCGTCAAAAATACGGTCTATCAGAGGAAGAAACACGGGGCGTTTTCGACAGATTTCTCGATGATGATGAAAGATTCCACATTGGCTCCTTGGAAGCCCAAGCGATCCATCTTCCAGGCCACACTCCAGACCACATGGGATTCAAAATAGGAGGTAGGCGTCCACATCATCTACCTTTAGCAGCGAGCCTGGATTTCTCGTATACTAACGGACCTAGATAACATTTTTTGCGGCGACTCCGTTTTCCATGCGGACATTGGCTCGGCGCGTTGCGATTTCCCGGGCGGCAGCGCCGAAGACCTCTATGCTTCGGCTCGCAAGCTACTCAGCTTCCCGGACCATGTCAAGATATGGACTGGCCACGACTACCCTTCACAGAGCCGTAGCGAACCCGTACCTTATCTTAGCGTTGGTGGTCACAGAGCGCAAAATAAGCATTTAATGGACGGGTACAGCAAGGATGAATTCGTTGCCTTGCGGCGTGAACGCGATTCGAAGCTTGCCGAGCCGAGGCTGCTGCACCAGTCTCTGCAAATGAATATCCGGGCGGGGAGTTTGCCGAAACCGTCGCCCGAGGGAGACCGGATGCTTCACACGCCGCTTGACGTGAAACAGCTCGGCATGTAGTTGCATTGCAGGGGGGAGGTAGATATGCTTGTGAAGGACCTGTCAGGGGCTCGCGAATACCGACAGACGCATGGTGTTTCGGGGGATACATTGTACAACAGGGGTTTTCTTGTGGTTTTGTTGATTAGCATGTTGAGCATATATTGCCTAGAATTGTATATACGGATCGGCATTTTGCATTTGGACAAGTCAGCCTGCAGCATTTCTTGTACACTAGCTCAGCCTCTTGAAAGAAGACTACACCTCTACTCTGCTGAATATCTTCCAGATAATGCTACCCCTAGATCTGGGTCCCATCTACTAACGCAAGTCTATCATTGTTGAATATCGCCAGTTTTGCTCAGGGGATTTCTGTTCACCACACACTCCAAAGCCTGCGTACAGGGATATACGTAGTTGGGCATCTCGCCACAAAAGCACTTGGAAAGTTCACCAGTGACCACAACGTGTCTCCTTTTTCACGCTCTCGGCGCAACGCTCGCTCGAAACAACGGTCTGTCATTGCAGGTCGGCATTTACCGATAGACCAGTTGACGTCAAAGTCCAAAGCCCGAGTCGCCGAACAAGCAGATATTGACAACCATGGGAGCTCCACAAGTACGGGGATGGCCCGGAGCGTCTGAACTATAAAGACATTGTAGTTATTCACTTTCCGGAACTTGTGGCAATTCGTTCTACTTCTATTCTTGGCAGCAAGTTGGTGACTTTCCGCAATCTTCAACGCGTTGCCGTTTCTCGCGTGTTTTGTTTTCGCAACGTCTGTCTTTGTATGCCAGTCATTCTCTTTTGCAACACTGCCGTTTTTCTTTACCCAGCACCGAGTCATTCCAAGAAACCAGAGGCCTCTGCCACCCGCAGCCATGTCGCACACATGTCTTGCCCGTCTCCGCCTCCACACGAGTTCGCCCGGCTCGGCCAAGTCGGCCGCCCGCCTCGCCCTCCCAAGAGCTCACTACTCGTCGGCAGCCTCCATGTCACACCGGCACAAGGTGCTCGTCGTCGGCGCCGGCGCGGCAGGCCTCAGCGTCAGCCACCAGCTGCTGCGATCGGGCAAGTTTGCCCAAGACGACATTGCGGTTGTGGATCCTGCCGATTGGCATCATTACCAGCCCGGCTGGACGCTTGTCGGCGCCGGTCTAAAGGATAAAAATAAGCTTAAAATGCGGACCGAGGACCTTATTCACGCCAAGCTCAAGTTGTACAATGACAGCGTTGGCGCCTTCACGCCTCAGGACCATTGCGTCACCTTGGAGACGGGCACCAAGATCCAGTACGACCATTTGGTTGTATGCCCGGGCATCAACATCAAGTACGACAGCATCAAGGGCTTGCCCGAGGCCCTGGCGAACCCTGACGCGCCCATCTCAACCACCTACGGCTACCACACTTGCGACAAGGTCTATCAGAATGTTCAAAAGATGAAGAGCGGCGTGGCCATCTTCACCCAGCCGACTGGAATTGTGAAATGCGCCGGCGCACCACAAAAGGCCATGTGGCTCGCGCTGGACTACTGGAAGCGAGCTGGACTCTACCGCCCTGGCTCCGAGCAAGATTCCAGCATCAAGGTCAGCTTTGCCACCGGTCTCCCGGTCATGTTTGGCGTTGCCAAATACAGCGCCACCCTGGACCAGTTGCGACGCGAGCGCGGCGTCGAGGGCCTCTTCCAGCACGACTTGGTTTCCATCGACGGCAACCAAGCCACGTTTGTCCTACCCGACGGCAAGCAGGTTGCCCGTCGATTCGACTTTCTCCACGTCGTTCCCAAAATGGGGCCGCACGCCTTTGTTGCCAACAGCCCTCTGGCCGACGCAGCCGGCCTGGTGGACGTGGATAGCAGCACGATGCGGCATCGGGCATTCAGCAACGTCTGGTCCCTCGGCGATGCGTCCAACCTCCCCACGTCCAAGACGGCCGCGGCTATTACTGCCCAGGCCCCTGTTCTTGTTTCTAATTTGCTCTGTGCGCTGGAGGGGGCCAAGACGAATGCCGTGTATGATGGGTATACTTCGTGCCCTCTCACCACCGAGTACGGCAAAGTCCTCCTCGCCGAGTTCAAGTATGGCGGCGAGCCAAAGGAGACGTTTGGGAAGCTGGTCAATCAGGCTGTCCCGGGCCGGGGATTTTACTACCTCAAGAAAGATTTCTTTCCCTGGGTGTATAAGAAGTTTATGGTCAAGGGGGCTTGGGGCGGTCCAAAGGGCTTCATTCGACAAAGATAGGGCCGGGGCGGCTCTGCGGATAGGATTCGGGGCCAGTGGGGGAAGAATTGGCATTCTCTAACATGTCTGATGCTATATGCACTTTCCGCGTGGGCGTCGCGGACTCACAGTACGAAAGTGACGGCGGGGGTTGGTAATAGAACTAGCTACGAGGTGGCACTAGATGGGATCCAAAAATTATACCTGATACAGTCTTGATATTTCCTTCTTTCTATTTAAAGTTCTCTAAATAGGCCGGTTCATAACAGTACATGGTAGCAATCATATGACAATCTCTCTTGGGCTTCCGGCTCTATGACTCAGAGCCGTCGACTTGGGTAGTAGCATGGATCAACTTGATACGCAGCTTATTCAAGTTGTCCATTTTCATGGCCCGTTCATGGCAGGTTTGGTTAATTAACACCCCAATCTAGCAACGCAAGTCGGTCCTCTTACCCTGTAGCTAATTTGAGGACGACCATCACAGATTGGGTCGCCAATTCCTGAGCAGCGGATATCAACTACGAATATGTCACCGTGAAAGTGTACTATTATTCGGTATTGCCGAATAAGCCACCCAAAACCACCCGAAGGCTCACGAAGGCTCACACGACGACCCTATTCCACTAGTTTCAATACATGGAACCCATTACCACTCGGCGCTCCCATGGGCTTCAGAGACCAATTGAATAATATTGCAAGGGTGTAAATGAAAATTCAGACTCTCTATTTTTGACAGATGACCAAGGGACTGATGAACAGGGTCCTGGTCTATTCGATTGTGAAAATCAGAGGGGGCCTAGTCTTGTCCAATATCCACAGCCCAAAACGGCCATGAGTCAGTCGTCAGGTTTTTTCTCGACAAGATGCCCGACTTGAATTCGAATAACGACATTTTTTTTGACACGTTGTCACGGGCTGCCTGAGGAGGTCATCAGAGGATCCTCAAGCTGCGGGGAGAGAATGGCGCGACGTGGAGGGCCGACTGGAAGAGGTGTTAGCCAGCAAATACCATGAGATAATGAGAGACGAGTGCAGAGCCTGAAACAAATACAATGGGAGGTTGAGGGCACAATTACCCTCGGAGTCGGATGGCGAAGACATGGCGACAATATCAAGCGCAGATATTTACAAGACACCCAGAGACGCACACTCGGCACCAACTTCTCCGTCGCCCGACTTACGCAATCACAGGAATCGACGCCAAAGTAAGTGGTCTTGAACGTGGAACGGAAGGATCAAATGCTGGGGTTATTATATAATGCTATATCTTAAGTTGGGGACACTCTATTCTCGTATGTGGTGGGGTGGCTCGATTTTAATTTCGCAACGCCTCCAAGCGACCATTGCCAAGCGGCCCTTTCCCAGTACCAGCGGGGGTCATGGACTCCACGCCAAGTTTGGACGCAAACGTCTGGGTTGAGGGTCTACAATGCCGTCGGGAAATTTGCGATATTCCGCCAAGGGTCGCCGTGGCTGCGTCGTCTTGCTCCATGACTCGGCCGCCAAACCCGGTAGCCGCCTTGGCAAATGCAATCTCCTGTGGGGGCTATAGAACGGATAATAATAATTAAAAATGAACGTGTCAGCGCGAGCAAGGGCGCGGAAGACTTTATATTATATAGAGTGTCCATATACATATACATATGTATGGAAAGCCGTCGCACCCCAAGTACAACAGCTGTATTAATATGAGATGAAATATATGCATCCTTGACGGAAAGACTAGTAGACTCTACAGGCAAGCTCGCGACCTTGAACACGGTCATGAAGTCGACTAGACTAGGCAAACGGGAAATGCCGCACTTCCTCCAGTGCTTGCCTTGACTGACTCTTAAAATGTCTCAAGATCCGTATTCCTTCCCGTTGGCATACAGATGGCAGTTTTAAACTATATTGTTTGTATCGAACTAAGCCGCACTTATGATCTTCTTTGTTACAACTTATAAAACTTCCGAGGTTACTCATTACTATATAGATAGTAACTTATTGTTTTTGCTTCCAGTTAGACCTTATGCCAAGGCTTTGACATATTTTCTAGATGAAAGAGGCGACAGCCCTATAGATTAAGAGTACCCCATGTAAAATAATTTATTACTCGGGCTTAACACTTCATTATCGGGCTTAAGGTATCCACCTCGCTTGCATCGCAAGCCGGTCTACGGAGTCTGGCCCAGTGCCTTATTTGCAGTCTTTGTTAGTAATATCACGCTAAGCCTATTTGCAGTTCCAGCTATAGGCAATAAGTACCAGCAATAATAGTATTTGCCCACCCCCACGTCGATCCCACGCCGCCGATTGCGCAGTAGCAATGCCAAGATGGCGGCTATGCCTCACATAGGCCGGGAGTAAGCCATATACTTGCTTTCATGGAAGTTAATTCGTTTGAATCTCAAGTTGAACTATAGCACAGGGGCAACTGGTTACTGAATATCATGGGAAGGAACCACGGGTGACATTTTCACCGGCCAAGCCCTACAAGCGAGGGCAGTAGTATTGGCGATATCGGATAACCATTGCGTGATGATGATGCAACTCTGGACAATGAGGGTCAATACTGATTTTTTATATGGACGTTGAGCTTGAATATAAATACCGTCATGTGCCACTAGTCCTCGCTAAACTGGCCTTTGCTCTTGTATCTGGCCCCCATCGGACAATTCTCTTGCTTTGCGTCCTCCGTCGAGGCTCTCCAGCATCATGGGTTTCCGAACTGCCGCTTCTCTCATCGCTTTGCTCGGCCTCAATGCCGGGCTGTCGGTTGCCGCTGGAGGCGCAGAGGGCGATGCAGGCCGCATGACCATCGGCTTTAGGTCCGTGGGCCAGGTAGGTCGACTTCAAGTGCAGTATTGACTCATCGGTCGGTTGACTAACAAGAAGTAGGAAGAGAAAGACCTCCTCACCAAGGCGGGCTCCCTTATCCGGAGTCGTAACACAGCCGCCACTCACATTGGAGACGGTGTCTACCTAAACAATAGCCCGATTAAACGTGACGGCGATAGGTTTGTTGGCCCTTATCCCTTCCGCTTGGTGTCGCACCATTGCTTACGTCGCATGTAGTCAACTCTTTATCGTCACTGCCGACGAAGCCGCTTTCAAGGCCACGTCCAAGGTCTGGGTACCCCAGGAATACTTCACTCTGCCCGGCAGAGAAAATGACATCCTAGGAGAGAGAGAGGCTTCAATCTCCAGGGATCAGCTTGAGTACTATATTGAAGATCAAGGGCTTCATTCGAGTCGTACCGTGAAGTTGGCTGGGATAGAAGGATCTGTGTCAGATGACATCCAGCAGATGCTCATTCCCAACGAGATGATTTCCCATGACCAAAACGGAGTCCCCATCGAAACAGAAAGCAAGCTAGATACCAAGATTGAAGAACCGACCGGCCCCATGTTTTGGCAGGTTGATTATGAGGAATGGGAGGGAATACAAGGCAGCAGGGTCTATACCGAAGACACACTCCGCGCAAGGAGCGCTTCCCTGGCAGAAAAGGCAACCAAGGCCGTGACAGAGGCTGAAACACTCCTCGAGTCGGATTCTCCCGCCGCGGCAGACGCCATAGCAGAGGCCGTCGCCACTGCAAAGAGATGCGCCGAGGGGGTCGGCCACTTTCACAGACGCCGCCCCGATTGGGTCGACTTTGACGACTTCAACACGGTGTATAAGCAGTATTCTAATGCCCGCAAAGCCGAGGCCAAGCTCCGCAAGTTGAAGCTGACCAAGGCCGTGGAGGCACAAAAGAACAAACTAACCGAGGCGGCGGAAAAGGTAACAGACGACGCAACCCGGGCTTCTGGGATTGCCGAGGCAGAGCAGGCCGCTGCCGAGAGCAACAAACTGCTCCAAACAGCCGCGGACGAGGCCGAGGGTGTCAAGAAGGCCCATGAAAAACTGGAATCTGTCCGGAAACAGTTGGACGGCGGGGAGCAAGAGGAATTCATAGAGCTCCTGGCAAAGAACCCTCGAGCTGTATGGGCCACACTTCAAGAGTCCTTTACAAGCATGAATGGCAAGCCGGCAGCATCGCTGGACGCCGCTATAATAGACGAGGCAGACATCACCCAGGAAGAATACTCCATCTTTCAGGAAGGCGTCGACGAGGCCAAGGCCATGGCTACCGAGATCGGGGAGGGTGTGAGAGCCCTCCAAATGACGGTCGGACATCCTGAAATCCTGTGCAAACGTGCCGATATAGACTGCATCCGCGTTCCATCAGAGAAGGAGAATCTCCCCACAGCCGAGAAGCCTGCCAAAGTCGAGCCGGCCAACGAGGGCGAGCTGATTGCCATAGCCCGGCAAAGATCCAAAGAGAGCTTCGACGACTTCCTGACGGATTTCAACTACAAAAGCGTTGTCAAGCACGACCAGCTATACAAGGAGCTGAACGAACGCTTGCCAGAGTTCAACACAGTGTCAAGGACCGAGAGAATCGCCGGCCTATCCGCCAAGTTTGGCGAGGGCGCCCTAGCCGTCGCCGGACTCGCACTCTACGGCAAAGCCGTAGCCGACGTCTTCTCCAGCGACACCAGCAGCGTCCTCGACAAGGCCGCGGTCGTCACGTCCATCCTTCCCGGTGTCGGGTGCGCCGTCCAGCTCGCCGACAGCGTGGAGCACGGCAACGTCGACGCCGGCCACACGGCCCTGTGCTTCGCCGAAGACGCCCTCCTCGTCTCGGGCTTCTGGGAGATTGCGCTCGTCATGCAGCTCACCGAGTCGCTAGCCAGCTGGATCGAGGCCGGCAACGAGCAAGACAAGCTCTTCGACACCGAGGTCCTCCGGAGCAAGGGGCTCGCCGGGTGGGAAGCCAACTTTGACCGGATGCTCAAGCACATCTCGTCGGACGAGTTCGCCGCCAACACGACGACGCGCCTCGCCACGTACCAGATCCTCGTGCTGTACCAGGCCTCGCAGCTGACGGGCGACCTGCACGCCTCGCACAAGGCCGTCTCCGGGAAGTCCGGCAACCAGACGGACGAGATTGTGCCGCACATTGAGCCCGAGTTTCGGCGGCAAATATGCGCCGCTATGGCGCAGAGCAAGTACCAGCTGCGGCAGAAGCTCGAGGCCGTGGCGCTGGAGCATGCGAAGAAGTTCTCCGAGGAGTACAAGGACAAGTTCCTCAAGGACTACCGCGAGGCGGCGACCAAGCCGATTCCGTTTCTTGGGATTCCTATTTCCTTTGGGGCGGGGAATCTCGACGAGGTGCTCGAGGACGCGAGGAGGTGGCCGCTGCCTCTGCACGAGGGCAGGATCAAGAGGGCGATACGGGAGGTGGTTGAGCGGCTGGAGACGCCGGCGCAGTGCAGGTGTCTCCAGGGCAGTAAGAAGGCGCCGTGCGAGTATGCGGACTGCAGCACGCCGAAACCCCCCAGGGGAAGAAAGGACGCCGCAGGGAGGGTGTACGTGACCAACGTGCAGTCTGAGGAGCATGCTAAACAGATGCGCTTATGGGATGAGTGCGTGTCACTCTACACGACGTGTCCGTATCCTGGCTTGACGGGCGAGGTTGGTAGACAATTATGGTGTACGCCTGCGTCTTGATGTGGAAATGGGTGGTGTATATAGCTTTAAAGGAGGGTTTTGTGTGGGAATTCTCTTTTCCTTGTCCACTCTTGTTCTATTCAAGTTGCGCTCTACCTGTTTGTGCTCCCGTGCAGTCATCCGAACGGTTTAGTCGGGAGGTTAATGATGCAACGGCTGGCTAGACAGCTTGGGATATGCTAATAGCATGATTAGAGGCCCAACTCAGATAATTATAGTTTAGTCTTAATACTCTCAACAGTTGTTGGATGACATGATACCGTTTCTAGCCAAAGTGCAAGATGTACATATGGAATCGCCGCCGAGATGTGGTGCCACGAATTTACTCGGTTTTCAACCCGCGACCGGCCTTGGCGTGTAAGCGGGTACATGTACTGAGCCCGCAATCTATCTTGCATTAGATCGCCGAGATGCGGGTTCGGCACGACAGGCCGGAGATCCTAACAGTCTGCAGGAGCTGCAGGTCAAGCTAGACGTGCGGGTCATGATATCGCTAGTCACGACCGGGACCTTGGTTCAGTTGCATCAGTCAATATACTTTTTAATACCATTTTCTGTCGACGGCCGTCAGTTAAAGAGATCAGCTTGGCAGGGCAGGGCAGGTCTAGGCCAGGGTGCTGCGGACAAACATGAGAGTTACGGAAAGACAGCCAGCATACACGTATACTACTTCAAACAAATGCGAGGTGGAGTTGGACAATGTGTCCAAGGATTGTGCTTGACACTGCTTGTGGAGTCTGATCCCATAGGAAGAGAGGGCCAATCCGTAAGCCAATATTGCCCTATGTATCATCTGGAGACTTCAATGCTACGTTGCCAAATGTCTCCACGATGTGTTGTTCTTGGCTGTCACCCTGACACACAAAAAAGGAAAGCGTCTGAAATACATCAGCTTACGCGGGCCAGCACCAGAGGAGCACGAGAAGTACGACTTGTGATTTATCGATCAAGTTGGCGCTATAACAGCAATATAACCAAGAGGTCCGCAAATGCCACCAAATCATACCCAGCAGTTCCTTTTCGTCGCCTTCATTCTGGCGCAGATAAAATGACAGCGAGACAAGACTGCACAAAGCGCGCGCCCACAGACGCCTCAAAAGACACTCTTCAAAGCAGGCCGGCCCCCAACCCTCTCCTTCCAGGCCTGAATGTGCGAAAACTTGTCCAAGTCCACCTTGAGCATAGCCACCCAGTGCATCAACGACCAGATGTGCGTGTCGGCGAGGCAGTAGGCATCACCGAGGAGATAGTCCTTGCCCTTGAGCGCACCATCCAGTATGCCCAGAGCACTGTCCACGCCCTTCTTGGCCTCCTCGCCATTCATCTTCCTAGCCTCGGCTTGGGCCTCCGTCTCTTCGCCCTGCTTTTCGGAGTGGAGGAAAGAACCGAGTCGGGAGGCGTGTGCGGCGAGGTTGACGTTGGCCCATACAATCCATTTCATGGCCTCGCCGCGCTTCACACCGAGAGCCGGGTACAGCGACTTGTCGACGCCGAATGTTTCGCCTAGGTACATGGTGATTGCGGCGGACTCCCAGATGGGAACCCCGTCGTGGACGATGGCGGGCACAAGCCCGTTGGGGTTCACGTCTGACAGGTATTCGGGCGTGCGGGTGTCGCCCTTCTTGAACGAGAGCTCGACGCGCTCGGCGAGAGGTTCGGAAAGGCCATGTTCAAGCTCGGCCAGGACGGCAACAGTCACGCCAGCCGTGGAGAAGGGAGCAAAGTAGAACTTGAGAACCATGGCGACTGCGATAAATTTGGTGTCTACGCGGTTGGGTAGGGCGTTGAGCAGAATCGCCTCGACTTGAGAGGGGATAGTGGCAATTGGAGGATTGATAATACGGGGAACAACAAATGGGCAATGACTCTGGTCGCGGGATATTTATGTCCAGGCTCTTGGGGGGCCATCCGCGTTATGCTGCTCAGCTCCGAGCATAGCCCCCGCGGCTGAGAGGCATTCACGCATATTCACGGTGGCGTGAACGTCAGCAGCAAGGACTGCTGGCACACAGTGAAAGTCGGTTACTTCTCAGGATGAAATGCACTCGTGGCGTTCCGTGCTCTGCCATGGCTTGACGAATCATGTCACACAATGGCAGCCACCTGGGCTAGATGATGCGAAGAGTATTGTATTGATCCAAACAAGTCCCGGATAGAGCTACAAAGAGAATTGGGGGCCTGGCGCTCGGCTCCACACAACTCTGCAATAAGCCATTTGATACTACCAGGACCCCGTTATCCTGTGCGACAAATGAGTTGTGTTCTCTCCATGAAAGCGCGCTGACATGCAGAATAGCTAGGATCCTTGGCGGAGATGGTGCTTCTTTTGCGGTCATCTGAGAAAGCCTGCACATGCTCAAACCAAATTGGGAGCGGCTATCAATGAGCTATTGAAAGCGGGCGCTCGGAAGAACCAGCCCGATGCCGACGAGCCGATGGCCGGAGCCGTGAGAGTGGAGACGGCTCCGACCGGGCCGTGCGGCCCCATCACGCCGCTCCGGATACCGTCCTTGACCATTCCCTGTTGTGGACGAAGATGGATCAAAACCCATCCTCCCAGTGCCATCCATCACTCTGCCGCCCAGTGCTAGATAGTCTGCTCAAAGTCCAGCAAGAGAAAACGGCCTCCCTGCGCGCTGAATAGCACCACACTACTCGTCAGGTCATGCACCTATATACCCGTTTCCGACACGACAAGTGTCGATAGCACCGACTTTTGTTCGCAGCAGCTCAATCACACCTCTATACCCCCTCTTAACAGCTCGAGAAAGCGGCGTCTGGCCCTCACAATCTTCCGCATCGACATTGGCGCCCTTCTCAAGCAACAATTTAACCACGGCCTCGTGTCCCCCCTCGGCAGCCCGCGACAGCGGCGTCTGGCTATTATAATCCTCGGCCTCGATATTAGCGCCCCTCGCCAGCAGCAGCTTGACAACAGCCTCTTGCCCTGCTTTGGCCGCCCACGACAGCGGCGTCTCGCCATCGTAGTCCGCCGCCTCGATATTCGCGCCCTTTTGAAGCAGAAGCGTGGCGACGGCCTCGTGGCCCCTCTTGGCAGCCCACAGCAGCGGCGTCTCGCCATTGTAATCTTTCGCCTCAATGTTCGCGCCTCTCTCGAGCAGAAGCGTGACCACGGCCTCGCGCCCTTCGTTGGCGGCCCACCACAGCGCCGTCCAGCCGCGGCACTTGGCCTCGATGTCGGCGCCGTTCTTGAGCAGCATGAGGACGACCGTCGCGTGGCCGTGCTCGGCTGCGTGCATCAGTGCCGTCCGTCCGGTCTTGTCTTCCAGGTCGATTGTGGCGTCGGCTCGTGTCAGCAGCAGCCAGACGTTCTCCTCGAGTCCTGCTTTTGCCGCGTCGTGGAGGGCTGTGGGTTCTCCGAAACTCATTAATTTTGATAGCGTTTCGTCGTCGTAGATGGCGTATTCTGCGGTGCCGTTGCTTCTTTCGACGCTGTTGGGCTTGCGTGTGGCCAACACGTGCTCTTTTTGGATGCAGAGCCGTCTCGTTGAAATTTGCGAGGGTCTGAGGTTTCTCATGTCGAGCTGTTCCAACTTTTCGCTGTGGACCCTTTCGAATCGGTCCATTGTCAAGGATGTGTCTCTCACGTAGATGGCGATTGGCCCGTCTTTGCCATTTCCTTCTGCGCAATTCAGGACCGCGAGGCCTAGTCCTCGAGGCCCTATGCCTACGAAGCGTAGTTCCAAGTGAACCCCCATACTGCTCACCGTCGAAGGGGCATCAGAAGGGTGCAGTGTGATGATGTTTTTGGAGCTCTTGAACGCAGCGGGGGAGACGGCCAAAAGTCCACCGGACATGTCACCATGTGCCCATGCGAAGAGGCTATGGTCATCTGTGGTCCTTATGATTTCTTCCTGGAGCCTAGTGAAAGCTCGTTGTCCTTCTCCGTAAAGCAGGGGCATGTGAATGCGAAATATGCCCATTAAACAATAGGCAGTATCTTCGACCCTAGTCGTCTTCCTCTCCGCCGCCCATGACATTCTCTGTGCAATGCTGGCCGTTTCCAGCTCGTCATGACCAGTAAGAATGCCGACTGGTATACCTGTGCATTGGGATATCTCCTGCCGTCGAGTTCCCTTGGTCCCTAGGTCGTCCCAGTTCTTACCAAAGAAATGGACTTCAGCTGGTGCGAGCAGCTCTTGCAAGGTCCATCCTCTTTGGAACCACTCGCTTTGGCACATCTCATCTACCAACCAGACATCGGCAAGATAGGCATAGCACCTCTCTGCTCTGTAGTACCAAAGGTACATAGAGTTGATTGCCTCCGACAGCTCGGCGCTGCTTGTCTTGTCAATGCAGCACGTGTCGATCCAAGCGTACTCGAACCCGTCGGATTGTGCTCGGAACGCGAATCGCCGCACCTTGTCGGAACCCCCTTTCTTTACATCTTGCCTTAGTAGCTCTCCCTTTTCCACATCCTGAAGGGAAAGTTCGCCTTCGCCCCATCTATGTGACAGGATGGCGTACTGGGGTATTTGGCCCTCGGCGAATTCTTCCAAAGTAAGGGTGCCGGTGTTTAGCAGACGCATAGTTTACAGCAACATAGTTTGACACGATTGTTTCAGAGGCAGGGCCATGAAAGAAATGAAGGTGAAGCTTCTGTATGTAGGTATCCTGGCCTCACCGAGACAGAGATAGACAAAGAGAGCCCTCGAGAATATTTTGCAGTAGGAAATTATGTTCAGTGGCCTCTGACCGAACGGATTTTTGCCGTATAATGGATTTCCACTGACTCAGGCCGAAAATGATAGACCCAGGATTCTGGAATACTCACGGGCGAGGGAATTAGTGTTGTGCTGGAAGAGAATTCATCGGTTCAGGGTTATAAGAAGGCTAGCATCTAGCCCAACTAGAAGAATCTCACCTCGATTTCTTCCCCTCCCCCGCCATGCAAGCCGCAAGTCGGGACATGGAGGATTTGGGCTCCAAGTGTCAACGGGATGTGCTGGCCTCGAAGCAGTGCCACTTCACTGGCTGCTGCATGTCGACGTTGCGCGACCGCCTCGCTTCGGTGCTCTCAGCCAACCAGGAGCAAAGCTTTAAGCACCATGCAGCCAGTCATGTGAATTCCAACAAGTCAGACGAAAGCCGACATCTATGTCGCGTCGGGCACACTCGCGAGCGGTTACATGGCGTAATTCGAGCAGCTGGATGTGGAGTTGATGCTCATGGGTTTGTGACAGCAACCGTCAGCCGTGGCTGTGCCTTTTGCCGTGAATGTACAAAGCCGAGAGCGCATCTGTCGCAAACGAGGACGTGAAGACCCCATGGCTGCTTTTGAACAACACGCTTGTAATCTTGAAGCGTTTCTATTACAGAGCACGGCTGGATTCCCCGCTGCAAGTTGTTCAGATGAAATGTCTGGTGGAACGAAACAAAAAAGCATCAACTTATTGACCCTGCTAGTTTTGACTCAGGGTAAGGGTCAGGGCTATGATGTATGCATGGCTGCAAGGACAAACTAGCAAGACTACATATGTAATAACTTGAGATCAGACATTGTTGGCCCATCACTTCTTGACATCAATAGCCTCATCTGATGCACATGGTAGCCTCTGATCATCACGATTCACATGCATGACACTGGCTGTCAACGAATAGAAGTAGAACCAGATTGATTTGCATTAGAGCGCCTCGTTTTTGTTTACCCGTGCCCA
This sequence comes from Metarhizium robertsii ARSEF 23, assembly GCF_000187425.2. Lineage (NCBI taxonomy): Eukaryota > Fungi > Ascomycota > Sordariomycetes > Hypocreales > Clavicipitaceae > Metarhizium > Metarhizium robertsii. Next base: position 939,250 of record NW_011942160.1, on the reverse strand, counting down.
GAGTCAGCTTCCCAAGTCTTCATCTTTACCAACTGGTTGCAACCTGAACCTTGCTCGCAATTATGAGGAATGAGGTGAAACTGTCTGAGAAACATATTACAAACTCTACCAAAACATTCATACGCATTCAGTTACTCTAATTCGTCTCTCTTTCTCTTCTTTGACAAGCTTCCATTCGGCCTCCTTCCCATCACAGGGTTTGGTGCTTCTGTAGGTGCGTCTGCGACAGAGCAAGACGGGACCGCACTAGAGTCCGGCTTTTGCTTGCTCCTAGTTGGCCCCCCATCTACTACCTCCCTTTCAGTCACCTTTTGATCCTCTACTAGCGAGAGCCCAGGCATGAAGGAATTGGACTGTTTTGCAGAGTTGTTAAGCGCGGGGATCATGGATTCGGGGAGAGTAGATCCTATATCCTTGGAGGCATCATTACAGTGTGCCTCGCCAAATCGCCGTGAAAACTCAGAGAGATCTCTAAGCGTCTTCTCAGAAACGCTGGGTCTGATTTTCTTGAGCGACTTTGCAAAGTGCGACACTGTGAGCCGTAGTTTACTCATCTTGACGCCGTTTGACATCTCCTTCACCTGCTCTATAGCCCATATTAACGCAGCTTCTGCGCAAAAACTACGCAGGTCCGAAGCAGAGTACCCATCAGTCTGCCTAGCCAGAGCATTAATGTCTACTAGTGGATCCAGGTCCTCATCTTTCAGAAATAGCCGAAGAATCTTGGATCGCGACTCCTCTCCAGGAAGCCCGAAGAAGATTTTCTGAGGCAGCCGGCGATAAAATGCTTCGTCTAGATCACGAGGGCGATTTGTCGCCACCACGACAAAAGGAGCCGCGTCGCTCTTGGAGAGTCCGTCCATCTCTATGAGAAACTGAGTAAGGGCAGTCCGGTACCAGCTCTTGTCACTGGAAGAGCGACGGTAGAACAGTGAGTCCGCTTCGTCAATAAACAGCACGCAAGGGAACATTGCTTTGGAGAGTTTGAACGCCGCTTTAATAAGTCTCTCCGTTTCGCTGACGTATTTGGAATGCACTGCTGCTGAGTCAATGGCAAGCATGCTTGCGCCGGAAGCCTTGGCAATAGCTCTGCAGAGATGCGTTTTGCCAGTTCCGGGAGGCCCGTAGAATAGTGCTCCGTTGATACGAATATGCTTAAGGAGGCAGCTGGATGCGACTTGCGGGTGGAAATTGGATAGCGAAACCAAGTGACGGACAGTCTCTTTTGTATCTTCATCCACAATGACGTCGTCGTACGTGCAATCGATGTCATCTAGCAGCATGCTCAGTACCGAGGTTCACATTGGGCAAATTCAGGTATAACTACCTGGGTTGATGATGCAGCTAATGAGTGACTTCTCCAATGGATCCGCAGCACTCTCAACTCTACGCAGTTTATCGACCCAACGTTCAGCCTTTGTCTCTGATATTTCGTTCGTATCCGGCCTGATTTTTTTCGCAGTGCCCATCTCCACAGAAGTCTTCGGGGCTCCCTCATTTGACTCGTCTGCTTCTTTTGGCTTTTCTGTTTCGCTCAGCTCTTCTCTCTCATCTGATTCTTCTGTCTGGCGGACTGTTTTCAAGAGGTCCAGACGCAGCAGAACAATTCGAACGTCCTCAGGATCAATATGGGACATTCCAAAGGCACGACCAGTTATCTGGGTGATAGCTCGCTGGAAGTCTCTTTCCTTCCATTGTGATGCTTCCACGAATTCATATCTTCCATCGTCGTCCAGATTCCAGGCTGAGTAGGGCTGGAACATTTCAAGAACTTCGGGGACAAACAGGTGAGGAATGCGCAATCGCAGGAAGCGTTTAAGTCGCCTGGTATTTATTATGCTTGTACCGTAGCTCCCGGTAAGGTCTACCTTCCCTTGAAAGCAGAAAGGGGTCATAGTGACGATCGATGCGCTGCCCGCTGATATCTTTCCGCCGACTTTGGGAAGTGAACCGTTCCCGGAGAAAGAGACCAGAAGGACAATTCCACGCCCCGACAGCCGTTTATCTCTAATGCAATCACGAAATTTTTCTAGAATATAAGGCCTTTTTTGTATCATTTCAGACGAATCCCGAAGGTAGAGAAGAAGTGGAGGAGGCTCTGTCTCAAGTGGCTCGGGGCTGATGACAGCTGCGGCTTCTGGGCCATTCTCTCTTGCTGTGTTTGGCCGAGATTTGGAAATCTGAGTGTCTAGGATCGCCGCGATGGCTTGTTCAGTTCGATTCCAGGCATCTTTGGACGCACGCTGCTCAGGTTGGGTGCCGAAGTAGCGCACTGCCATTCCAGCAAAGTAGTCTCGATTGGGTTCTTTCTTTGACTGCGACTCTGGTAATTTATTTTCTGCAATCATTCTCTGCTCTTGATGATTAAAATCCCATCCCAAATCTTCCAGGTCTTCCAAGTCTACAGACACGAGAGTTGCCTGGAGGTCTTTTGCTAGATGTAGGATGACTCCGTCAACAAAGGGCAAGTCGAGATCCCATGAGGAGCAAAGAAGAACAGCTGCATGCGATGGGGATCGCTTCCCTTCCTGGTCGCGCATCAGAAATGCAGCAGTGACATCTCGCAGCTCGGAGAAGCTATCGTGCGAAAGTTGGTATTCGAGGATGTCGACTTCCTGATCCAATGTGTCAGACTCATTAGTTTCGCCAGTATCCTGTCCAGAACTATCACTCGCGGCGTTTGGGGACTCTTGCTTGCAAGTACCGAGTGTTTTCCCTAAGACTTGCTCCACGGGTGTGCTATATGCCGGTTTTGGAGCCTTTTGCTTGTCTAAGACATTATTGGCGTTCCGAAATACCAGCCTACATGGAAGCGGAAGGTCATTGAGCTCCGCTGTGGTCTTGACGTTATTGCTCAAAAACCAGGGTGGTAAAAGAAAGTCACTGCAGAGCTCTGTCGACGTTTTCGTCTGGCTTGACGCTTGCTTCCTAGCGAGTGGCGACATCATGTTGATCTGATGCATCCAGGTCAGCAAACATTCGGGACGCTGGTGGGAAGAAAAAGCAGGGAGTTTGGATAATATTAAAACGCGACAAGTCATGCAAATGAAGCTGGAGGGATGAAAATTGCGGGATGCCAAACAGCCAAGCGCGGCACCTTACGCAGATGTCAACTACGTACAGTGTTGCGCCAGCTGGCCGCGTAAATGCTGAGATGCGCCTTCTATCTTTGTTTCCCGAGAAGCCACCACTGCATCTGCACTGCACCGCCGTGATTGCAAGCCATGTACATTTCACGCGAGACTTTGGATTGGAGAAAGTCTCGAACTACTACTGTTGGCTTAGGTTTTAGAGCGGATGCGTATCTTTGCTTCACTCTCCAAATAATCATGACTCCAAAGCCGGCGTCGTAGGCAAGGTCTCGTCGAAGGTTAGACTCCAAAACGTACAGTGCAAATGTCAAACTACTCGGCAGAACCCTTATGAAACAAGTTTTATTATGTACATCGTTGCTCATGTAGATATAAACCATGCGCTCGCCAGTATGCAATGTTTTAATAACTCAGTATTATGGCTTATGCCTTTCATGTAACAATCATGTTAAATCTCGTTATTTGCCTCCGCGTCGATATCAGAAAATGCAAAGCAAAGCTAAATCGGCCCAGCGCTCGCCCAGCGCACGCTCGTTTAATCCTGACCTTGGCACTAAGTGCTAGAGACGGTTGACGTAACTCATGCAATATTGAGAGCTGAACAGAAACTATAAGGATCCAATCCATCCTGCTGAAATAAAAGCAAAGGAGTCATTGTTTGTCAGTGAGACTACTGCTGCCTGTCCTTTGAGCCAGTCAGGCCAAGTCGTTCGACGCCAGACCTAGCACTTTGAATGGCCGACCCTTCTTCGAGATCCCAAGCCTCTACGGTGCCATTCATTCTTCCTAACAGAAGTACTTTGGTATCGGCAGAGAAGACAGCAGCAGTGACCATGCTTCCAACACTGTCATTCTCGCGGCCTTCCCAAGCGATAAGTCCCGAGGCGACATCGACAACATCGAAGCCATTTTCAGTGCGATTTACCATCCAGCGCAGATCCGGAGAGATGCAAAGGGGCCAGCCCTCTGTGGCGCGGGTGGCATTGAGATTGTACGAAGTGAGGTAGTTGGTCTGCGGGAGCCAGATATGAACCATGGTTCCCCAAAGTGACACAATGGTTCGTCCATTTGGGCAAACGGCCAGCTGGCGTGGATTGGTTGATCCGCGGCCCTCGATTTCGAGCTTCGTGATGGTCTTGGCAGTCCTAGGGTCCGTGACGCGAACCGTGCCGTCGCGGGAGAGCGTAACAAGCTTGTGATCGGGCGTAAAGGCAGCGTGGGTAATCTTGTCTATGTGACTGACAACTCTGCCGAGTCTAGCACCCGTTCGTGCGTCCCACACTCCCATTCTTCCGTTGCCTTCACCAGCCGCAATAGCAATGCCATCTCTGCTCCAGACGACAGGCCCAGAAACAGCCCCCTTTAATTCAACGATCATCTTGCCTGTGCAAAGGTCCCGAACTAATACGGTGCTGCCATGGTGATATTCCACACCCTGGCCAACTTGCACAGTCCAATCCCGGATGGTTGCAACTCGGTTCTTAGCAGCCCCCGCGGGTGCAAGAGCAGCGTGAGAGCCGGTGACTTTGGTGTAGCCCTTCTGGCTGGAAAGGTCAAAAACGTCAACCCACGACTGACCGGTGCTTGGGGTGGCATAGACGCTGAATGCGGACGCCAAAGAAGACGAAGTAGGAGACATGCCCACAGAAGTAATCTCTGTCTTGGCGGAAACGCATTGGTAACGTCGTATAAGTGTTAGTTCTGAAGGCGGGGCCTCGGGCATTTCTGAAGGAGAGGACCTGGGAAACCGTGATTAGTTTTGTTTGCACGAAAAAGAAATTCGTATTTTGCTTGATAGACGTGAGCACCTACATGATGAGAAGTCTAAAATAAGTCGTTTGCCTGGATGGCTCGCGAGCGTTTAGTACTCTTAAGCGATGGGTTTCCGAAGGGTATTTCGTCAGCCACTACAAGACAAATGATGCGAACGCGTTGGCAGGGTTGATGAGTGGTTATGTGTGTTGATGGCTTTCGAATTATATATATTGATTCGCCTAATGTATGTGCTGATGATGCAGAAAAAGAACGGCTGAAAACTGGTGGGTGAAACGCATTCTTAAGTTTCCCAACGCAAGATGAAGTTTGGACTTCATCGTGATAACTTTCCCCACTTGCGACATATTGGCAATCACGGTTATTTCTCGAGAGATGATTCAAACAAAGCCATCCCGATATCGAAATGGAAAAAACTGGTCACTGCCCGGTATGCAGCCGCCGAGAGCCGAGTGACAAAGCGGCTATGGGCCACATTGCTGATCAAACGACAACGACCTCACTGACAAGCTGACGCCAGGAAAACAAGACTATGACACGCCCGCCGCTAAAGAAAGAATCTGGTTGGGCCTTGGCCGAGATTTCGATTATCAAAGCGGCAGGGACTCCGCACTGGGAGGGCTGAAATGTGGCTGACAGGGTATGGCGCTGAAGTTTGGAGGACACTCTTGATATGAAGCTTAACAATACGGAGTATGGCTAGCCGATGGTGTACTGCTCTTGTGCGTCTGCTGCACATCAATTAGCGTTTGCCAGACCTTGAGAGATTGGAAATATGCCAGGGCAACAAACTCGTCACAGCGCTCAAACACTAACAGCTGTTAGTGCACGTGTAGACAAGTACTTGCCCTTCCAAATTGAGTTCGCCGAAAGAACATATCACCAATGCTTCTACTACTGTTCCAGGAATCTGGTTCCGAGTGACTCATGTGGTGCAACCGTGCAAAAGGATGCAGGACCCTGGATGAGAATGAATGAGAACGGATTTGACAGGCCAGCTTCGCGGCAAAACGTGGAGCAGGTTCGGCGAGGCTTCTTCGGCGAGACCAGTCTGGACTAGCGTAACCGATTGCGGAGACTGGTGATGGACGACGGAGTAGCACCACCGAAAAGGCTGCAATATTGGAAACTGAATATGCTGAGACAGCGGCTTCTGTTCATGGTTGTTTCATCCGATTCAATCTTCACCTGACGGTGCGGAGTTCTAGTGTGCAGAAAAAGATAGCACGCAATACGGAGTAGCAAATCGGCAACAACCAGTTGACGTCCTGTGGCTCCTTCCCCAAACCGCCAACCAAGACATCAAGGTTCCCATTTGGCTGTTGCACAAATTTAAAGTCCACACGTTGCCCATCATCTTTCGCATCATATCCAGACAACATCCTCATCAGTTGCCAAATGCCTCGTCATAACCCGTCATGCAGGATCGATAGCGCACGCTGCTGTTCTTCAGCTTGGCCATGGCCTGCTGCAGGCCCTCCCTTGAGATGGGAATCTCCTCCACCCATGATTTAATGCCCTTCTCTGCAGCAAGCTCGAACATTTCCAACATCTCCCGGCGGCTTCCCAAGTGCGAGCTTCCAATGAAGCAGCCATTTGAGATGAAATCAAAATTATTCACCTTGATGCCTTCACCACCGGGTAGGCCGACAGAGTTCCATCGGCCATGGACGTCAAGCAGGCTCAGGTACTCGCTGAGCTGGAAGCCGTCGAATGAGTTGGCCGTGTTGATGATGAGATCAAACGTCATCTTGTGCGGCTCGTTCCAGCCCTTCTCGCTCGTGGCCAGGAATCCATCAGCGCCCATCTTCTTGGCATCCGCCTCCTTGGCCCGTGAGCGGGAAATGGCCCAGACTTCGGCTCCCAGCGCCTTTGCGAACATGACGGCGAAGTGTCCAAGACCGCCGATGCCAACGACACCAACCTTCTTACCCGGCCCAGCCCCGAATCGCTTTAGGGGGCTATAAACCGTGATGCCGGCGCAGAGCATTGGCGCAGCCTCTGAGCTGGTGATGGCATCCGGAATGGGGTACACCCTATAAGCTGATGTTAGCATCCGTGCCTGCCCCGGTCGTCAGATTGGCAGCCTGACCAGCTGTTGTGCAGCACAGATTTGGGTTTCTTTCTCCTTACCAATATTCATGAATTCGGGCATGTGATGAATAACCTCCCTGGGTCGTGTAGCCGGTATCCAGGTAGGGTGCGCCGTAGGCGTCAATCTGATGCTTACAATACGTCTCGTTGTCGTTCTTGCACTGTCGGCAATCCAGGCACGAATACACCTGGGCACCGCAACCAACACGCTGCCCAACGTTGGCCAAGGTGACCTTGGGTCCAACGCGCAGGACTTTGCCAACAACTTCGTGCCCGACGGCCAGCGGGTAAGGGCAGCCTCCCCAATCGCCACTTATTGTGTGCATGTCACTGGCACAGACACCACAGCATTCGATCTTGATGTCGACGTCGTAGTCGCCAAAGGGACGCGGGGTCCAGGAGTTCTTCTCAAATTCGAGCCATTTTTCGGCGGCTGGGGCTTGAAAGCCACTGAACTTGTCGGGATAGGACATTGTTCGTTTGCAACTAATATGAAGGTCAAGTTCAAAGTCGCGATATCAGCTGAGTGGATGACAGGAATGACTTGGTCGACACGGTTCTGCAGCGCCAGGCGGGTATGAGATTTAAAACTGGTTCAGGGAGCACGAGACGAAGCCAGGAGAAACGAACGGCGGGCTACCCATATATTAACCTACGTTCAATCCTGGAGAGCTGCCCCTCATCCTACGAGGACACACTTGCACATGAGGGGCACATTGTCCGTCTCGTGGGGAACAAGGGAGCCACCTCAATCGCCATGAATTACAGTCCAGATCTTGTTGCCCCAAGATCAAAACCGGCGTTGCGGCACGAGCGCGGGCACGGGCCCGGTCGTTGTGTCCAGGAAAGAAAATGAAGGGTTTGGACAGGCTCGGTGTCAAACTCCCCGAACCTGGAGGACCCTTTACCCCGCCATGACGACAGTGCTGCTGAATGGTGGCTTGATAATCCATTTCAGAGCACCGATTCTTCCACCAACAAAAAGCGTCGGATGCAAACAACAGCGGGCGCAAGTTGGACCTCGTCGATATCAAGGCCGGGCTTGGCAGAAATATGGCAGCATCACAGGTAGGAATGGAATTTTATTTTTTCCTCTTCTTTTTTTGCAAGAGCCTCCAGTCTTGTCGTTTCTCGACATGTATTGCTCAACATCCTCAATCTACGTACATAGTAAATGAATCTACATACTTACATGATGAATGCCACACCCGCCTAGCCTTGTCGTCTCTTTGAATCCCGCAACCCAACACCCGCGAGAAAACATATCCTCAACGCAGCCCCAGCATACACCCACGGCACGTTCCCCCAGTCCCCGGCATTCCAGCCAAACACATCGTAGTAGATGGCGGGCCCCAGCGCCCTCATCGAATACAAATGGCCAAAATCCGCAACCAGCATCACGAGCAGGACGGTCCTCCAGACGCGCATGTCCCACGTCGACCGCAGGACAAGAGCCTCGTTGACAGCAAAGAAGAAGTACATATTCGCCAGCTGGGACATGGCGACCGACGTGCCGAGTGGCAGGGCAGACGCGTCCGACGGGGCAGACGCGCCATGAAGCAGCGCCAGGTAGTCACTTTGGCGGAAGTGGTTGAAGTAGGCGCCCACCAGGGCCGAAACGGGCTCCAGAAGCAGGAAAAAGAGGCGGTAGACGAGGGGGAGGCGGAAGCCCTGGCGCTGAGTGGCCATTATGGATCGACTGGCTGGTGCGACGGAGGTGGTGAGGTCTCTGGTATTCTGTACGAAGTTACAATAAGAGCAAATTTCTCAGGTTCAAAGTTGGGGTTTGCGCTACCGGGTAGGTGGGCTGGTAGGCTCCCCGAGGGGCCGGGCCCGCACCGATGCTACAGCCCCAATTTTTGTTCCGAACCAGCCAGGCAGCATCACTCTCATACAAACTTGACATCGACCTCATCTCCAAGCTATTTGATCTTCACATATCCAAATCCCACGTACCAAATATCGCCCGCCAACTAAACAACGACCGCAGCCCAAAGGAACATTGAAGCAAACACCAGACCCAATCCCTCCAAAAAGCACCACACTTTAGGTAACCACATCCCAGGCCAAGGCCAGACACCAAGCACCGTCACTCTGTACGCAGCAACAAATGCGTCCAGTCGACGACAAGCTGCAAACGCAGGACCCCAAAGCTTTCAACAGCAAAGCAGCATTGTCCTCTGGTGCCATTCCTTCCATGCCCCGAGAGTGTCCCTGCGGCAGCTTCAATCAAGACGAAATAAATAGCACGAGCCCGCCATATCGTCGCACCCCACCGAACCACCTTATTGTGCATTGCTCCACGGTGAGCAAGGCGTCGAGTGTTCTTCTTTGCTGCATGTAGCCAAACAAATTAAAACAGGCTCATTTGGCGCCATGTTCTACGCCTGGTGAACATGAACAATTTATCTGTCTCTATTATTTGTTCACTCAGTCGCAGGTTGCACACCACCACACCGTGTCATCCAAGAGCTACGTCATTCGTGCTTGCACCAGCCTTGAGTCATTAAATCAAATACCTATATTGGAAAGCTACCTAGGTATATTGCAACAAACACATCGATATTCTGCTCGTCAGTCTACTGCCCCTGACGTGCGTCACTCGCAGCTGTCGCGCCGCAACACTTTTTGAATAGACAATCAAAACATGCCAAAAAGCTTCGTCACATCTCCAGCCCATATATATATGTGTATTGCTCATTTATGTTCAGGCATCGAGGTCGCAACGACAAACACAGTCGTTGTCCGAATAGCAATTGACAGATCGTCGCACGCCGCCGACGTCTCGTGCAACGTCTTCGTTGATGCGGCTGCATTTGCTACGCCAGCAGTCTTGTTCTGGCCAAGAGCATCCTCTCCAGGCCCCTGGCTTTCTGGTGGTAGCTTTTCGTCATCATCCTACGATGACGCAAAAGCAGCAATCGCGGCGCAAAAATTATTGCGGTTTTCAGAGTCTTGGATCGCTGCCTGTCCATTCAAGGTCACCATAGAGACGCTAGCCTTGGTGCTGATGCCGAACATGTGTAGCTCGGAATTCTCAATAGAGATCATCTCGTCTTGGCAGTTGTTGGCAGCTACACATTCCTGGGCGTAGTTATCGTAGAAGCTGTACAAGCCGCCGCCATACACAAAGACGTTGCGAGAGTTCTGAGCTCGGAGACCCCATGTGCGGGCACACCTAGGACCGGTGCACGTGGAGAAGTCGGGATCAGAGAACTGGCTGTTGACCTTGAATGGGACGCGGGCATCTGGGTTGCCCTGCATATATGCCGTCTCGGTTTGAATGAGTGACATGTAAACATTCTCAGCGTTGGTGAGCTGGTAGTTATAAAGCTGGTTGTGCTCAGAAGCCGTTCCCCACAGCCAGAGTCCCTTGGTGCTCTCGATGAGGACGCCACGACCGTTGTAAATGTTGATTTGGTTGTGGTCAGGCAGGTCAAGCTCATGATCGGCGACCCAGAACCAAGTGTTCTCGAAGTAGGCACTGGCATCCCGAGTAACATGGACCAACATGAAGGAGCCAACGCACCGGGGGTTGGGCGGGGCCTCTGTTTTGGGATCCTTGCTGCACTTGTCTGACTGGAGCTTAGTGCCAGTGGCGCCCGCAACGCGGAAGTGAACATCCCAGAGACCGACAGATCCCTTGCTTTGGCCAGCAACATTGACCTCCATAAGAATAGCGCCGGGCTGAGGGCCCTTAGTCGCAAGTACGAAGTCCTGCATTTCGATGTTGCCAGTGTCGCCAGGTTGACCGACTTGGAACACAGGCTTGGGATTTGACTCATCTGCGAAGTTCTTGCAGCCACCAGCGAGAATTAGGGGCCAGGACTCGCCAACAATCTTGACGTCCTTGGGGACCCTGACGGTATCTTTAATGACGTAAACACCATGGTCGATGTAAACAATTTCGTCCGAACGGATATTGTCGAAGACTTGCTGGAAGGCAGCGGTATCATCAGTCTTTCCGTCACCTTTGGCGCCTTGTGACTTGACAGAAATGAACTTGGACGCCGGAACGGTCTCATACTGAGGCTTGCTTTTTGTGACAATTTTGCCGGTGCTGTCGGTAAGAGCAGCAGGCTTAGGAACGGGACTTCTCGCATCCTGTCCGGCCTTGCCAGTTGCGCCTACATATGATCGGCCTTGCACCCAGGATTGGATGAGAGAATTGCCAGCTAGAATCGTCTGATTTCTGTCATTCTGGACGGCAACAGGGACGCCCTTGGTGGTGTCAACATTGTCCAGAACAAGAGTACCATTGGTGCCTGATTGGCTGGGTTTATAGGCGGTGCTGATACCGACACGAGTGTTGGAGATGGTGCTATCGGTAAGAAGAACGGACCCGACAGTCTGGACGCTGCCTCCGTTGGCCATGTTGATACCAACGTCGCAGTTGTCGATAGAGATGCCGTGCAAAGTCCAGACCCAGTTCCAGTTCATGAAGATGGCAGTTCCACAGTTGTTAAACTTGAGGTTGCGAGTGGTGAACTGCTGGTTGCCGAAAAATGCGCCAAGAGCACCACCGTTGAAGGTCAAGTCGCTCATGAAACCGCCAGATCCATTCTCCATAAAGATACCCTGCTGCTTGTTCTGGGATGATTTGCTCTGAACCATGTTGAACACAATGTTTTGCAGCGAGGTGGCCTGAGCAACTTGCCAGTGGATACCCGTACCAGTCTCTTGGCGAAGACCGGTGAGATCAATGACGAAGTTTCGAATTTGCCGAAAGAAGTTGTTTTGGTTGGTATGCCAATTGCTGCCGTCGCTTTTATAAGGATTCGAGTCGATAACGGCAATTCCCTCAAAGTTGGCGCTGGCCTTGAGAGTAGGCACGCTAGCAGCATCACCAACAAGCTGCGTATAGTAATATTGGATGATGGGCTTTGACACAAGGTAGGTACCGGGAGGAAAATAGACGAGGGCGGGAGTTGTGGTTCTAGAGTCGCACCCGTCACCACAGCGCCCCCCGTCCGAGATGGCCTTATTGATGGCGTCGGTATCATCGGTAATTCCATCGCCCTTGGCGCCGAACTCTGGGTCTTTCACGTTGCGAAAGACGGAGTAAGTTCCATTAGCAAAGGGCGCATTACCCTGTCGCTTTATGTCCGCCATCCACCAGCTTCCGTTGGTGGCAACATTGGTAAAGTTGGTCTTAACATCGAAGCCAGTTGATGGTGCTGCAAGTGAGGGCGAAGAAAAGAGTTGGAGCGTCAGCAGGGACGCTGAGACGAATGTCGACAGTCCCATGGTGAAATGGAATTAGCTGCCTGTTCGTTTGAAAGATGCGCGTGTCTTATGATCGACTGAGAGTTTCTGCGAGAAGAGAAGACTTAATAGTCAGCAATGATGGCCGTGGAAAGGATTGCGCGTAGAAGAGCTGGTGATGCAAGGCAGAATCTTGTGACGTTTGGGTTGTCACATTCAACGCAAGAGATGCTAGAAAGTCTGGATGCAGAGAAGAACGGACATGTGTACCAAATATACTTTGAGGGTAGTGGTAAACCAAAAGAGAGAAAAATCGCCAATAGGCCAACTGACGTTGAACCAGACCAAGTCAAGGATACAGTCAAACCAAACAAACGGACTATAGAGCAGAGCGCCTCATTATATACGACTGCTATGGACAGAGCAAGCCATGGAGCCGGTTTGAAACGTCCGCCCAAGTATCAATTGGAACATAGTGATTTGGGGGGGGGGGGGGGGGGGGCAGGATGCCGCTTGGGTTTATGACCAGCATCTTGGGAGGAACTACAGATGCAACTTGGGAGTAAATCCGGCCCTATTGAGTGACCTAGCTCTTGCACGGGACTTGAGTGCATCACATGGCGGGCCATGTCAATCCCACACAGCAAGACTTCTTGTGCAGGGGTAAATCGGACTGGAGGTTCGTCCTGGCCAAGCAGGAGAGCACCATGACCAGTAGCGTGACGACAGAATTGTGTGAGGTGGTTGGTGCGAGGGCGTACAACGACCAGGGGAACAAGGGGGGTCGGCGTATCAATACAGGAGTGCCAGATGAAGGCCAATCCATTCTCCACAACACCATGGCAGTCACTTGCCCGCGACAAAGGGGGAAGTTTTTTTGCAAAGTGCAAATGCACCCTGTCACGGCACTGCCAGACTATGAGTTCGCTCGTCGTGGTGATGGTCACCCGAGGAAAAGGTGCCGACGGTGGAAAGGATGCCAAGCGAATAGGCAAACGCAGCATTATGGACTCCAGAATGCTTTAATGGTGTGAGAGTGAAGAGCAAAGGGTGACGCAACGGAATGCAGGGAAGACGAGGTCCATTTGGTTCGAATCGTCCCAAGTCGGCTGGTAGGAAATGTGATGCAGTAAAGCACGGGGAAGGAAAACGTACCGATGCAATGCGCGGCCGCCAGGTAGGAATTAAGGAGCGAGAGAAGTGTTTGTCGAAGGCCCGAATCGGGGCCAAGTATGGAGTTGACGTTGGGGATTAAAGAGATTCGGTTGTTGCAAAAGCAGAGAACAGAAACGAAAGAAAGAAAGGCCTGAGAGACTGTGAGAGAAGCGAGTGTGTGTGTATTGAATGGAAGTCGATGAAGTTGCGCCGCGGCACCAGCTTGCAGAGGGAAGGAATCAACGGCGGGCTCTTTCTTATTATGTCTGGTGTAACCCAATAAAACTGGCGGCTGCTGTGCTCACATCTCATTCGTCCATGGCCAAGAAATGAAGTGTGTATGCGAAAAGTTAGTAATAGTCCAAGGTGATATTGTGCGAGCAGGATACTCCGTACAATACCACGCATAATACGAGCCAAGAAAAGGACGCATGATTTTCAAACCCAGGGTGCCGTGGCCATGATGAAGGGCAATGAATCAAGGGATAATCAGTGCTCATCAATGCTGACCAGGGTTCCCATCAAGGGTCCTGGGCATTCAGTGCCGGATGATCCAAGGCCTGACTTGGCAGAGCCATTCTCTCAGACAGGTCACAGGGGGTTGTCCGCGGGAAGTGGGTCCTTCTGGCGCGTGCCTGTCAGGCACGGACTGACACCATTGGCTGCATCGACACCGAGGGAATGGCTGCCACTGATGAACAGGGCTTCTGCGGTTGCGTGAGTCGCGCAACATTGAACTCTAACTTGGTTCCGTACGGAGTAATGTATGTACATATAAACTCCCCAACGCAACGCACCAGGCAGCCAGCTATTAGAGACTTTGGGATGAGAGACTTTGGGATGTCGTCTTTTTGTTTGACCAAGCGCACACGCACTCGCTGTCCCGGATTGATTCCGTGACCCCCTGTCTTGCCTCAGCTAGCTCGGGTCCTGGGACGATGCTTTTTCTCGACCGTGGCGTGCGTTGGCCATCCAATCAACCCAGCCCACCAAAAAACCACGACGGGAAAGGCCCGCGTTCCAGGCGTTAAATTGATGGCTTGTGGCGCCCAGCGCACGTGACATGAGGCTACCAATCGGGCTAGAGTATTCGGGGCATTCCAAATGTAATGTACCAGCCAGCAGTATAAACGCAGCATTGCGCAGTCACTGGAGCGCGACGATGGGCGAAAACAGACTCTCTGCTTGGTTGCCAACCAGCATTGTATATACGGACTCCTCGCTGCATGACGGTATTTATTGTACTCCGTACGAGGCAGACTACTTCGCACATCCAGAGCTTGTGGTAGGGCTTCCGGACTGGCCGAGGAAGGGCCACCAACCCACGGCAAGGGTATTTCATGACGTATGTACGGAGCATACCGAGCAAATATGTATATTAATATGTACTATGCCATTTTTCCCCAAGGGTTTTTGCGCATGATGAGCGACAAGACATGCCAAAGTCAAGTCCACAGTGGTGCGGAAGTACAGAGTAGGCCGATTTCGCCCAACTACTATCCGCAACCCAAATGTTCGAGTTCATGGTTAAAGCGCTCGACTACCGTGTATCTAATGGATTGTGTACTAGTACGGAGTAGGGAATATTCCATAGCAAAGTAGTGATCCATCAATATATTGCACACATATATGCAGTTATTAGAGAGCCCACCAGCGGCTTGGCATGTGCAAATATGGATGGATTATGGTGGGTGCCAAAACCGGAAAATGGGCAGAAAATTAATGAGTGTGCGAGTCACGGTTGATGAGCAGAGAGACCAGAACAAACTGGATATTTGCCTATTCCCACCGTCTGCGCTGGCTTTGTGTTGCACAGGGAGATGGAGCGGCCAGTCAGGAATCGTTCCAGTCCCAGTCACCACGCGAGTGAATAGACATGGGCTTCTGCCGCTTCTGCCGGGAGCCAGGAACCCAATCGCCAATCGAAACTACTTAGAGACGGCGATCCATCTCTCCTGGCTGTCGAGGCGCGCGCCTTGGAATTGATGGCCGCTGATGCATAGCACGACGAGCACGTACGAACCTTTGTATCAGCACATATACCCTGGAATCTAACCTGTTGTCACCTAAATGGCTTAGACTACAGAAATTTCTAGGTTCCGATTTTTTCTCCCGTCCTCCGCGCACGACAGCCCCTTCTCGTCGCGGTTATGAGACGATGGCATCCCGGCCAAGATTGCACCTCGCTGCATGACTCAGCACCACCGTATATGTAGCTAGTATGTACCTAGTATGTATAATCATGTGCCAAACAACTACATGTATCTACTTAGTAGGTACCTAGCAAGCGAGTTGTGCTGTCTCTTGTCTGCAATGTCTGGGGCATTGTTCGACTTGACAAAGGGGAGTTGCGAGGGTAGCGCGCGCACGCACGCACGCACATTCACATTGACCCAGCAAGCGCCGAGAAGCCTTCAAGCTGCGTTCTAAACTTGGTTTCGAAACAAGATCGTTTCGACCACTCGACGCTTTGGACCAACCAGTACTCCGTGCCTCGCCCTTGCCGCAGGCGCCACAATCACCAAGCCGGGGGTCCTACATGTTGTACACTTGGCCCAATACGTAGTAGGTTAACATGTAAATGTGTGTCACAACCGGCCAGGCTTCCGACACATACCATCTCTTAATTTCTGCCCGACGCGTGCATCGCAGTCAACTCAGAGTCCAAGTAACGTCGCGCCAGCGTCACATGCGTCGCATCTGCCCCAAAAGAGCCCGCGAATCCATTGCGCTCGCACGAGCTGAGCGTCCAGCAACGTGGAATAGCGTCCGAGCAGCCGCACAGGAGAGGGAACATTGAAGACGTCCATGTCTGGTGACGGTAAATAGTACCTTGGTACTTTAGTAACCACCCCCAGGCATGCTTTGCCGCAGCTACACATGCATTGACAAGCTGGCAGCATCTGTTCCCCGCATCTGCGCAAATGCAAGCAAAGTCTGCAACTTTCCATGTCCCTAGCATACATAAGCAGTATTCAGATCATCACTAATGACGGGCCACCATGTAACGGCAGCAAACACAACCACTCACCATAATGACTCACCACCCAGCAACACCAGTCTGCACATGGAGTACTCTACGTACGGAGTATACCGAACTTAGCCCATTCACTCGTCCCCGTCGAAAAAACCTTTCAGCCTGGATACCAGGTATGCACAACCACCCCGTCACATACCACTCAAAATGCTAGTGAAGGTCGTGGTACGGAGTACCTCGCTCACATATGCGCACTCCTCAGCAGCTAATCACTTGACGCCCCCCCGCACAAAAAAAAAGCCACCAGCTGTACTCCGTAATCCACTGCAGAAGCCTAACCCCACACTCACACCTGCCAAAATCATGTGCAGCAAAACTACCACCCCGAGCCACGCGAACATCGTCACCTGCGCAGCCAGATGCATGGCCAAGAGAAAAAAAAAAAAGAACACCAACAAGAAGTATAAGCACCGCCGACCCAAGGAATCAAGTACCACTTCGGCCCGGGTAATCTCGCCCGCTGTGTGCCGTTTCACAATCTCGGCTTGTACAGGGCTGTGACGAATGCATGATAAATCTATTAGGTCATGGACCATTTCTACATTACCACAGTCTGAACCGCTAACCCGAATCTATGCTAAAAGTAGGACAAAAAAAGGCAAAAAAGAAAAAAAAAAAAAAATACTCCCCCGTGTCCAAGATGATGCCCAGAAAGGAAATGAAACCGCTGCCAATTGGGCTTGGTGCCGGCCTATCTCGCTAACATATGCGATATTGATGTCCCCCTGAACGCCTCGATGCAACCTACAATAACAACAGTATAGCACAACAAGATTTGCCAAGTCATTAAACTCAAGACAAAGACTTGATGCGACATAGACGGCCCTGTTTCGCTACGGGAAGCTCGTGCCGGCAAGACCCTCGGCTTGTGTCACACATAATACACCGAAACGGCTCCCCATTAACCGGCTTGTTGGCAACCTGTACGTCTGCCCCGAGACGATACCAATATGAAGAATTAGTCGGTGGCTTGTGCCGCACTGGTTTCCAGCTGCCCAATGCCATCGACTCCGGCACCAAAGTCCATGATGAGAATCTTGGGATCCTGGCCAGTGCTGACGATTCGGCGGTAGTCGCTCTTCGCGCTGAGTACCCAGCTAGAGTGCCAGCGGGGGAAGTCGAGCAGCTGGTTGCCCGTTTCCATGTCCCACACTTTGATGTCGGTGTCGTAGCTGCCGCTGACAAGTCGGCCGCTCACGCTGTCTATGTGCAGGCTACGCACCAGGTTCTCGTGCGCTTTCATCTCACGAACACACTCGCCCGTGTTGGCATCCCAAATGCGAATCACCTTGTCGTTTCCGGCGGATGCCACAAATCTGCCGTCCTCGGAAAATTGCGAGCAGGCCAGGCCCTTGGTGTGGCCGACGAATTCGCGAATGTTCTTGCCGGTATCAATGTTCCACAGCTTCACACGGAAGTCTCCAGAGCAAGATACAATCGTGTTGCCGCGCATTTGCACGGCGTTGACGGGGCCGGTGTGGCCGCGGAGCTGTCGAAGTAAAGCACCAGTTTCCCTGTCCCATACACAGATGCTAATGTCCTTGCTGCACGTCACAATGTGCTTCTTGTCAAAAGCCAGGTCCAAAACAGCCGCCGTGTGATGTCGAAGTCGTCGAATTGGTCGGTACCCAGCCTTGACATCGTATACGATGCACGTAGAGTCGGATGAGCCAGTCACCAAGATCTCATCGTCATACTGCAAACACAAAATCGAAGCCTTGTGGTGCTCGGGGAAAGACACAGTGTTTGGCAGTGACAAGGCGGTCTGCTCATTGTCGGATCCTGCCGCGTAGTGGCTTGGGTTGCCTTCTTCGTCCACCAGCAAATGCGGGCCGTCAACGACCTCTGGGGGTCCAATAACCAGCTTGCACTCCATCGTGTGCATGTCCCAGACCCGGATGGTCTTGTCTCGAGAGCCCGACACAATTTTGAATCTAGTATCTAGTTAGCAAACGTTGTGCCTCAAAGGTAGGTAAAGGGGGAGCGGGATGAACGCACTCATCAAATTGCAGGCAATAGATACTATCAGTATGCCCATGCAAGTAGACTGGACGGGCCTTGCCCTCCTTCCACCGCTGGCTCAGTTCCAGCTTGACTTTGTAAATCTGCTTCCAGTCATTCTGTGGGTGAACCTTGGGTACGCCCATGCCAGCACCCGGTTGCACAGGACGACTGGTAGCATAAGTACCCGTTGTTTCTCTGAGGCAAGACTCGCGCCAGATGTGCTGGTTCGAAACAGTGTGATGCCACTGACGAGACACGGCACTCGCCTTGGCCAAGGCCGGTGCGTCCAAGCAGGCTAAGATGTGAATAGCCAGCTCTGCGGGTAACTCGGAAACGAAATCAATGCGGCTGATGCGAGAATCCTGTTCTAAAACGCTTTCCTGTTCGACGCTGTCGAGGTCTACGGATAGCCTGGTTACCGCAATGCCTATGCCACTCTCGCGGTCATTTCCATCGTCGCTAGAGGGAGGGTTTAGCCCTCGTTGTCGGGCAAAATACTCATTTTGCATAGCCGCCGAGGCCTTGGCTGCCGCTCCCGTGTGATGAGGGATGACGGGCGGCTCATCTCCTAGTCCAGGGATGGGGACATGCTTGTTGGGATCACGGTATAGGTCCAAGTCGTAGAAAGAACGAGAATGGTGGAAGTTTGCCGCTTGTCCCAGGCGGTTCCAAGGACCATGTGATGTCGTGGGTCGTTCATTTGAAGCGCCTTGTTCGTAGATTACATCTGCTGCGGCAACAGACGGCCGACGATGCATGATCCCTTTCAAAGACATGGATGCACGGCGAATGATGCCCTTGAGGCTTCCTGAAGCCCGTCTTTGCTTAACATGGGTCGGCCCATGAGGATGTTCAGGTCCATCATGCGAGTCGTCAATAGCAGCGTCGTTCCCATGGTGCGTTGGGTCGCGCATGTCATCATGGCCGAAAAGCGAATGCTTGGGCCGCTTCCATGACAGTGACATGCTTAGACTTCGAAATCGCTGGTCAGATCCTCCACGGCGGGCAGGCGCAATATGTCGAGGCTCGTAATCGTCATCAAACACAACGCTGTGGTGGGCCTGGGCCCATTCCATGACTGGAATCGACTTTCTGGCCATGTCGTTGGTGTCGTCGGCGAAACCTGTCGCGGTGTCTCCAAAGGAAGATGAAGGTGCCGGCCGCACAGATGAACTAACAAACGGAAAACGCAAACGCTGCAAATTACAGCAGGGTCAGCATCTCTATCTATTTACTTGACGCCATGGTGGCCAAGGGCGCGAGGTCTCTTAGAGCAGTCAAATGACCACACCATGATCAGGTGCGTGTGGCGTCGAGGGAGCGGTATGTTCAACAGCAAAGGGCATTCATACCTAAGCAATAAAGGAACAATGAGAAGTCCAAAAAAATAATAAATTAACTGAAGGAACAGTTGAGGAGTAGTCGCTCAGAACGCCAATGTAAATCAACGAACGTAAGGGGGGAGAATTTCTCTAGTCGGTGTAGAGAGAGGGACGACGAGAGACAAGACAAGACAACGAGGTGCAACCAATCGGGCGCACAGTCCACGTCCACGTTTATCGTACAGAGACAGTGATGATGAGGGAGGAAGGACGATTATATGACGTTTATTTCAAAGTTTCGGAGGTTTTTATTGATTGTGGTTGAAACAGGAGCGAAATTGTAACGTGGTACGGGAAAGCCGTTAAGAGGGAATGTGCAAGTGGCCCTGGAATGCGGCAAAGTGCATTCGGCGGGCAAGACAATGTATGGGCGAGGTGGTGCGGCCCGCGGGTGGTTTATTTTAAGCCGGAATCGTGGGCTGCATCGGACACGGGGGTTGCAACGAGAGCCGGGTCGGCGAGAGAGGTCGAAGCGTGTGCGATAGATAAGGCTGGTGGTGATGTCGTATGCACGAGGATTCGAAGAAGAGAGCCCAACCTGGGTCGTATCAGTGGATTGAATAGACGTCTGCGCAAGGGAGAGTTGTCGATCGACGGAGGAACGAAGGGCGGGAAAGCGAAAGAAACAGCAGCAAGCTGGACAAGATGAGCAGTATATGAAAGGGGTTGAAAGGCGAGGTGTTGTGCAGGATTGCGAAAAGATGTGTTTATTGCACCGAGGACTGTCTAGCAAGGTTTTGCAACTAGGAGAGGCCGACTGGAGGAGGCGTCAAATCGGAGGATCAACAGAAAGGTGGAAGGCCGAGCAAAAGTGGGTCGGCGAGGGGGCCAGCAAAGGGGCCAGCGCAAGGGCCAGCGCAGGGACGGGCGGTGGCCAGCACGGCCAGGGATGAGGCCTCAGTGCTCCAGGTCTAAAAATTCAGTTGCCGTGACGCCGTGACGCCACGTGCGGCATTGAACCAGGCAGTGAAATGCTGGGTCAAGTGTCCGGTCCAAATGCTCAAATGTTGGAGATTTTATTGTGGGCCTCGAGTGCCTGACCGAACCTTGCAATCAATCACGAACAATTGGCGTCCAGATGACCCTCCCAACCCGCTCTCAACATCCCCAGATTGCTAGGTTCTTGAGATGGCCGATGGGCTCTCGACTGCGCGGGGGGATGCAGTCGGCAATTTTATTTTTGGGTCCAAGATTTGGGCCCGGCTAGGTCTGGCTGGGTCTTGCCGTCAACCCATGATGAAATTCTCCTGACGTCTGGAGGTGACTCTGAACTCCCCTCATTCCTCCCGGTATCCAAGCCAGCCAATTCAGCCCGGCTAACAAACCTTCCCGTGTAGTCGAATGCCGCGTGCTCGACTTCACCAGCTGACGTCAAGCCGGACAAGCCACACCGCCTGGCACCGGGCGAGTGGACGCATGCTTGCATAAAGACACCACCCAAGACGTCTCAGGAGCAGCAAGGCGCACTGCAGAATCGTCACGGTGTATTAATTAATGACTCGCGGCATGTTTGGCTGCATCTCCGAGTGAGAGTTTCCGTCTACTACTAGTTACGTACTAATTTAATCCGCCCTCTAGTAGAGATGGCATCCGAGACACGCGATGCCCAAGTACTTTCCCACAGAAACAGGGTACCGCGGTACCTGCGGCCACGCCGAGCGCCAAGTTCTACCGAGACCTTGTTGCCCCATGTTCTAGTTCACACGATAGTCATCCAGTACTCGAACAACTCTGAGATAGAAATCTTCGTGTATACTTACATCTGCCGTCGCTTGAACGCCACCCTCGAGGCATATTCTCGCCGCCTCTCGGTAACCCTTGCCCATTCTCGATGACATCTTAGGAACTTCGTGGCTGAGCAGATATTCATAGAAGCCATCGGCAGTATGACTGCCATAGCCAGCCAAAACGGAGGCCCTCTGCTGCATAGTTTCAACGCTTTCTTTGAGGCCCAGTTCCAAGAGTACAATGCCAAGGCTATAGACATCATGTCGATAGTCAAACGGTGTTCTCGTCGCACGGGTCGTATTGATCCTCGAGTTTTGGACTGGAAGCCCCTGGACTTCCGGGTGTCGATACAGATTGAATCGGAAGTCGTCATCCACCCCTTCTGTTTGTCCAGCAGAGGATGCCTCCCTGGTGTAC
Source organism: Metarhizium robertsii ARSEF 23 (assembly GCF_000187425.2). Lineage (NCBI taxonomy): Eukaryota > Fungi > Ascomycota > Sordariomycetes > Hypocreales > Clavicipitaceae > Metarhizium > Metarhizium robertsii. Next base: position 917,363 of record NW_011942160.1, on the reverse strand, counting down.
TCAAACCCAACAAGGTGTGGCTTGTCATATACAAACCTACCCCCCTGCTTTGCAAAAAACATGATGTTGTCGCTCCGGATACCCTTGTGCAGCCAGCCTGCTAAATGTAAAAACAAGACTGCTCTCGAGAGTGTTGTCGCTACTTGGTACCATTCCCCTGCGTCCAAAGAATCGACGCTTTCTTCCAAAATCGCAGAGAGTGTCGTAGACGTTTCACCAGGAACCTTGAATAACATTCCGTGCTCCAAATCACCACCCCGGAGGTACCTCTTGACCACACCGATACAGTCCAGCGTTCGAAGTTCGATTGGCTTGTATTCTGCTTTCAATAACCTTGCGAGATTTTCGATTCGGTGCTGAAGCATGGCCTTGTACGTGAACAGTGAATGATTGGGCGGGCATTCCGATCCAATAACCTCTTTCCACTCCACCAGCACGTCATGTGTGCCGTCCTTCTCGAAAGTGCCGAAGCTGCGACCGTCTTTTTCATCCTTCGCAGGTGTATCGTGAAGATTGGTCTCGTCTTCAGTGACGTCCTCCCCTCCAAAAACGGATTCTCGCGCATTCATCTCGATGATTGTCGATTTCAGAAGAGCGAGACCCCGTAATTCTGAGTTTGCGTCTGACTGTGCCGTGATCATTTGCAATTTCGCCAAGTTCATCGTTGTTAGGAGGCTATTCAGCGCTAACTTGGCTGCAGGGTCAATTTTTGGCGGCGTAAAGAATCCCTCAAGGTCGTTGATAAACTTCTCCAGCCGATCGAGGGCTTTGAGAGGCTCGCCATCCTTTACTGCCCATGACAGTTGCTCTTGTAAGTCGGAGCTTTCTTGGATACTGCGTATCTTGTCCGACAATGCCTGTCTTTCCCCAGAGTTGGGACTCGCCAAGTCTACCAGCCTCTCTATTGAAGACGTGGGCAGAACTGACGACTGCGAAGCTGCCTTGATCGCACTGCTGCTCGACACCAGGCTGTCCAGCTGATCGATAAAGTGGTGTATCAACACCACGTATTTGATCGCCGTGTCGCCATGGTCTTGAAAGCGCCGATCCTTGACGTGAAGCCCGGCTGGGCCGCGATCAATTCCCCAATCGATCCCCCAGCTCTTGAATCTTGCCAGCTGCAATTCTAATCTGGTCTGGAAGACAGCAGCGTCCTCCCCAACCCCGCCGGCCTTGCGCCATAGCTGGATTGCCTTGACTGTTCCCTCAAATACCTGAGCGAGAAGGCTTGTAGCGCCGAGAGCTGTGCCAGCTACACCGACGGGGTCAACTTGCGAGGCCATGCTATCAGTGAAGAAAAACGTTGTTTAGAAGGAACAAGGCGGACGCAATCAACACATCTGACAGATGGAATAGGGTGGCACTTGTACTACTCTGTTCAATGAGGCGACGACGATCGCTCAGCTGAGGCGGTGCAAACGCACTATTGATTTTATGCACATTCCCAATCAATTTTCGTGTCAGCCGCAGCCACCAGATGTACATGCTTTGCAACAGTCACATGACCTTTAGCTGTCGCTTTCAAAAGCTGATTCTGCTCCCTATCTCATGGCTACTGTTTAAACTGCTTCCAAAATCATTCCTCACTAGTCGCCATACCAACTTGGGACTTGGATTGCTTGTCATGATGTCTCAAGAGCCATCGCACTCCAATGTGGGGTTTGCTCAACGGGAGCACGACATTCTATCCTTGTTATCGATCTTTGTACACACGCATCAGACATTGAGTATCGGGTTCCGATTGCTGGGCATAGTTTTGGATGATCAGTCCTTCTACATGCCGGCTCCCGTGAAGGAAGGTGGCTACTTTGAGGTCTACATCCTACGTTCCAAGGACATTTTGGAGGCGGACCTTCTGGGTTCAAAAGAGGACATTCCATCGAATTTGCCTCGGACCGTGGCTGTCAAATGTCCCAAGGTGCGAGGCAAGCTGAATGACAGGCGGAATCAGAAACTTTGGACCTCCATGGCCATGGAGCTACAGATTCTGAAACACGAACATGTAAAGAACCATGATAACATTATTAAATTGCTGGGACTGAGTTGGAGATCAGTGCGGGGAACGTACATGCCTGCTTTTGTTCTTGAGGCCGCAAAGTCCGATTTGTATAGTATGATACAATCGTTCCAGTTCACCTTGGACAAGATGACTACGAGAAAAATCCTAGGGCTGGCAGTCGACATCTCATGCGGTCTCTCGGCGTTACACGACTTGGGCATCATTCACGGAGATATGAAGCCGCAAAATGTCTTAATATTTGAGGATCAAAAGCTGGGGTTTGTCGCCAAGATTACTGATTTCGGTTCTTCATTGCTCAAAACAGACATCAAGGAGCCCATCGTGCTCCCGTATAATACCGATATTTGGCAAGCTCCTGAATGCCAAAACGCACTCGATGGGTCCCAGCTTATCGAGGCAGACAACTTTTCCCTGGGCCTCGTTCTGTGTTACATGCTTAGCAGAGGCCTCATCCTACATCAACTCGAGGAAAGCGACGAAAAAGCTGCTACAGACGGGCAGTCTGCTGTCAGCTATGACTTTTATGCCAAAGTTGCCACTGAGGCCCTGCATGAGACCTTTCGTCCCGCCCTAGAAATCGAAGAAGAGAGGTTATACGGTCCTATGTCGTCTCGCAAGCCCGAGGGGTGGCCCGATCCGAACGAAAAGGTTGACAATTTGGACGAAGACGAAAGCTACGTGTCGATTCGTAAAATACAGCGAGCCGTTGCAAGAACTCTACTCCCATCGCTTTTCGAACCTTCTATGCGCCCCAGTTCGAAGAGCATCTACCTAAACATGAGGGTATGTTTCAGCTGGCTACTAAGACGAGACACGTTTTATCCGATTCTATCTCTCCACGACCCGTTTACCCCTGAGCGTTTGAAAGCTGCAAACTTCAACGACCAAGAGAGGGATGTGCTGCAAAATCCAGGTACGCCGCTTCAAATTTGTCGTAGAGCATCCGCTAATCGGGCACTTCAGGCGCCATTGCGACAAAGGAGGACAAGGAAAGAGTCTGGAAGTATGCCACTACCATGGAATGGCTCGACAGATCCATCAAGACTATACAACAAGGTGGTGATCTTCCAAGTATGGACGACATCTCACAATCCGATGCCGCGCATCGTATTGCAACTTCCCTTAAAACTTGGTATGTACGAAGTTGCATTTCAGGATATTCACAGTCTAATGGCTCCCACAGGACGCAGAGCGAGGCTCCTCCTCGAAATAATATGCGCGAGGTTCGCAACCCCTTTGCTGTTGTAGAGGTGAGCACTTCTCCCCCCCCCCCCCCCCCTTTTTTTTTCTAATTCTGCCAAATCCATCAATAGCTAAGGAGGTGGTTAGGCGGAAGCTTCTTTTGGTACTATGCGCTGCATCCCAGCCTGTGTCTTGAATCAAATCCTAGGTGAAATGCGGGCTGTCGCGTGCAATGAAAGGGAGAGCGAGTCCCGTCGGGCAGAAGCAGCTTGGCAGTGTTCCATTTTCCAGATCATGGCAGCACAGCTTGACCAAGTTGACAACCCCGATATTAGTCCTACTCTCGAGCTAATGCTTTTGGCCGCAAATCTTGGAAACTGGAAGGCACAGAGTATCTGTGGATGGCTTCACTCTGTTTTTGACAGGCAATTTCCCGTAAGTGAAGCAGTCGAATTGGAGTGGCTCCATGATTCAATTTGCAAGGGAAGCGCAACAGCCCGCCGCCGGCTGGAATCCCTTGACTCAGGAGCCTATGCTATAGCAGTTGACGATCTCAAACGTTGCTGGGCAGGCATTGGAGTCAATTTGCCTGATGACTGGCAAATTTATGACGATATAGATTTCCTTGGACTTTTAGAAGACCAGCCTCGTCTGGTTGGTGACTATCTTCAGATTGCTGCAACATGCGGCCGTCTTTCTCTATTGCGCACCATTTTAAACAAGTACTCTAGTATTATCGACATCAATGCCCGGTATCCGGGCGATGAAACGATTCTACTGAAGGCCTGCCGATCCGGTCATTTCGAAGTTGTACTCTGTCTTCTTGACCAAGATGCAGATGCATCAATCTGCAGCGAGGACGGGGCAGCGCCATTACACTTTTTGAGTGCTTTTGAAGAAGAACAAATTCCCCTGGTAGCAAACAGACTGGTGGCGGCCAAAGCTAGCCTCAAAGCCCGATCAAAAAATGCCAAACTATACAAACTAGCCGTCGACGCAACCTTTGGCATGGTGGATGGGACGCCGTTGACTTGGGCTGTGGCCGCCAACAACCACGCAGCCACTCAGGCACTCCTCGACCTTGGTTCAGATCCATTCGATATTGCTGGGAGGACAGCGGAATATGGGGACAGCTGGTCAAACAACGCTCACATATCTCCCGTCTGGACCGCGGCAGCGAGCTTCCAGTTTGAACTATTGGAGATGTTGCTAAAGAGAGCCGGCGATTGTGCCGAGCATTTGAATTACAATGAGCGCACTTTCGGTACCCAAGGCTTGAAGGACCCATTCACAATCCTCGGCTGGGTGGTGAATGGTTGCGAGGGCCACGGCATCCGCAGACTACTCCTCCATGGGAAACAATTCTCCCAGGCGTTCCAACGAACCTTTGATCTTCTTTTGCAGTATGGAGCAGATCCATCCAACGTCAGCGTGGAAGGTTTGTCATTCATCCGAACAGCTATCCAACGGGGCCAACCTTATATCATCGACCACCTGATGACAACACGAGGAGGGATGTTCAAGCCTGAAGCGTCAGACTGGTCCCATTGCGTGCTGATCGCACTTGCTCTTCAAGACAATTCCACACTCGGCGTCTTGCTCCGTCACTCACAGGCAGACGCTCTTGACCCAGATCATTGGAACAAGTTCTTCGCCTCCACCAAGGCCCTGCCAGACGACAGCGAGATGCTCGACCACTTCCGCAAATACCGCGATCCAAACCTCGACATGTTGCCGCACTGCGGGAACGCACTTTTGTCAGGCAAATACAAACTCGCCAAATGGCTCTACCAGACAGGCAAATGCGATCTAACAACAATGGAGAACGACAAGACTCTCCTCGGACGACTCATCACAGCCTCCAAGGTATACCGAAACGCCAGTCTTCACATCGCCGCATTTCTCAGCTTAAATCCTCCCGATGAGGTGTATTACAATGTCATTGATCTACTAGGCTCGCGCCTTACAGCCCTTCAAGCCGTGGTGTACATACAAGAGTACAGGCACGGCCAAATGGCCACGACGGACATCCTCCAGGCCATTCTGCGCAAGAAGACGGACACCGATTATCTAAACCTTCGCGTGGAGGGCGGACCCTGGCAGGGCAAGACAGCACTATACCTCGCCGTGGAGTCTTGCAACGTAGATGCGGTGCAGTACCTCATTGACGCCAAAGGGCGGCACTTGGACTTGTCGGCGCTCGACGGCAACGGGTTCAGCCTCATCGACCACGCAGCGCTGCTGATGAAGAATCAAAAGAGTAACATGGATGTGTGGGAGGTACCGAGTGAGAAGAGGCGCGACGTAGACCTGCGCCACTTTGAAAACACGCTGGTGATTATGAGGCTGTTGTACCGCACCAAGAGAGCGAAACCGAACAAGTTGGCGCTGTCGCTGACGAGGGTCGAGGTGGACGAGCTGCAGGTGATTCTTTATGGGGACGAGGAGCAGCTCGTCATCCCGTGCAAGATTCCAGGTGAGTGCAGACGGCGGGGATATGTGAAGGATCTGTTTGAGCAAAACTGACCGTGTGTCTGTTGGCAGATCTGAAGAGGGCCATTGAGAGTGGGCAGTACAACTGTGACGACTGGCCAGAGAGCTCCAATCCACTGCGCCGCCAGAGCGTGATGATCTTCCAAGTGCTGAGGGACTACGGGTTGAAGCTCGGCGTGAATGATTCCGTGTTTGGGTACACAGAAACAGTGAAGCCGGCGGCGGGCCATGATTCTGGTGGTGAGCAAAGTCTGGTCAGCGACCCTGGTGAGCAGAGAGGTGGCCAAGAGGCATATTCCGAGTTTGTCAACTATGTTAAGAAGCTGAAGTTGTAGGCTCGTGTCTTGTTTTTCCTGCCACCTTTTGGGCAAAGCACGGAATCAGCATTCGGTGTCTCGTCGCCTTTATTGGCCTCAAAACGACACACTTGATAATGCGGTGTTCTTGATAGCCGTTCGAGTCATAGCAACCCAAAAGAAGCTCAGCGTAACTAAGAGAAAAAACGGCACGTGGAACCAAATTATCTTACGTGGCGTCAGAGTGCCACTTTGAGATTGAATATTTCGATTATGCCAACCTTGACGGAGTCGCTCGTTGCAGATTGGCCGCCGTGATTGACTGCTGCCACCGCGACGACCAGCTCCGAACCATCGCAGCTCCATGTCCTTATGGGCGCCTCCTTCTGCTAGCCGATGCTGCCGTTTAGTCAATACCATCACGATCAGAATCCTCGTGCTATGCCATCCTTTTGCAACGCTCAGCTTGCCTGTCTACAGATCCACGATGGGCTGCCAAATGACAAAGAAGCACCGGCCGTGCGGTAGAACACAACTGCTTAACGACTCAAGTTTCCCGCCTAGAAACTCAACAAAGAGGCTGGGTCTATAGGCGGTAACGTGGCCCCTGTGGTAATGGATCACAGTGGACACGTGGGCACTGCCTCTCAATGCTTGCAGTATCCGGACTTGACTCATCTCTCATGCTTACATTCACATCCGGGGACTGGCAGGGCCGGCCAGGCCTTGTCATGTATTAAATCAAGAGCAAAACGTATGTCGCGCATCCCATTCGAAGAATCTATACTACTAGAAAGAATTCTGGTGCAAATTGAACTGTATAGCTCGCGGGAGAGGCCTAGGTCCGTCGGCTAAGCCGTCGGAGCACCGCCCGTCGCAAGACGTCAAGGCATCATCTCATCATCTCCATCTACTTGCGAGCAATGTGGACCAAACCAGAGCCATCGGGCTCCCCTGCGTCATCCCGTCGGGCAATGTGCACCAGGCCAGACGCGTCGGCTTCCGCCTCAGTCCCCTCGCGTCGGGCAATGTGCACCAGGCCAGACTCGTCGGCTTCCGCCTCTGGCTCGGCACGGGCACCGATGCGGGAGACTTCAAAGCCAGAAAGGCGGTCTCCAAAAATTTGCTTCATGTAGGCCCAGAAAGCGGCAGAATTAGGATTGAAATCGGGATTAATGGGTCCCACGGGATTTCCCTGGCCGGCTGTGTTGTCGCCGCCATTCCCATTTCCAGATGGAGGGTGAGGGTTTTGAGTGTTGACGACGCCATCCCCATTTCCAATCGGATTAAAACCGGAATTAGTGGGTCTCACGGGATTTCCCTGGCCGGCTGTGTTGTCGCCGCCATTCCCATTTCCAAACGGAGGGTGAGGGCGAGGGTGAGTATTGACGCCGCCATCCCCATTTCCAATCGGATTAAAACCGGAATTAGTGGGTCTCACGGGATTTCCCTGGCCGGCTGTGTTGTCGCCGCCATTCCCATTTCCAAACGGAGGGTGAGGCTGAGGGTGAGTGTTAACGACGCCATCCCCATTTTCAATAGGAGGCTGAGGGTGAGGTTGAGTGTTAACGACGCCATCCCCATTTTCAATAGGAGGCTGAGGGTGAGGTTGAGTGTTAACGACGCCATCCCCATTTTCAATAGGAGGCTGTGGAGGCTGAGGTTGAGTGTTGACGACGCCGTCTACAGGGCCAGTATCCGTCTTGTTAGCCACGGGGGTGTTTTTGTCGTTCACACGAGCAAGTGCCGTCTGGCGCATCCGTTGGAATTGATCTGCAGTGAATGAATACTGCTTTTCAAATCTAGAAGAGGTCAGGTTAGTCACACTCGACACTTTGAACACTGGTAAGGGAGGAGACACATACATCGACCAAGGTACCATGACGTTTGCGGTGTCGGGGACGTCGCCGCCGCCGCCGGCATGAAGCTCGCCAAGCCAGTGGCCCGTCTCATGTACAGAGGTGGCGAGGGCGCCGCTGATATGGGCATCGCCGCCGCCGCCGACGCCGCCATCGACGCCGCCGTCCTGGCGACCAAAAAGATGGCCGAATAGCCCTCCAAGTCGTCCGCCGCTTCCGTTATTTCCTTGTAGACGACCATTGCCGCCGTTGCTACTATTACTCTTGGGCAGAGTGTCCATGGCCACAACGCATCCGTCCACGTCGCCAATACCCTTGGAAATGTTTGTGCCTTTTTCCGGCACGATGCACATGCCTTTGGTTCCTGCGCCCGAGTTTGTCGGCACGTAGACGATATTGAGAGTGGTCGTATTGCCTTGATGGACCCGCGACTTCAGCTGGTCCATGGCCTTGTTATCTGTCACACCGGAAATGCAGAGTGGATCGGCGATACGCGAAACGTTTTGCAGGTTGAACTTGATCTTGCCATTTGCAAAGAGCCCGTTCATGTCTTCGACGGCCTTTTCAGCGACCGAGTCCTTGGGGTAGCATGTCAGCATCGGGATTCCGTTGAGCCAAGTCTGGGCAGGAACCTTACCGAGGGGCATTGGCTGCCCCCGCCGCAGCAGAAATGCAAAACAAAGCCCAAGTTGATCTCTTGTCCATCGTCAGGCAGGGGGTTCTGCTGAGGCCTCTGTCGTGCGAACAGCCCGCGCTCCTCCAGGGGGCTGCGTGTCGCACAATGATGCCCAACGGCCCTCATGTCCATAGGGCCAGCTACGGAAACCGCCGCCATGAGGCCAGAGACGAGAAGGGGCAGCATCACCATGATGACAGACTTTGAAAGGAATATATGGGAAAAGTTGCTAGAAATAGCAGCCAGCAGTCCAGCGCAAGAAGAAGAAAAATTGGGGGTGAAAGGAGAGAAGAGAAAAGAGTATGATCAGGAACAAGACTCCTGGACCTGCTTGTCTAAAGCCCGAGCATGCTGTCGAAAGGGCGAGAGATGTGCTTCTTAAATATGTCGGAATGATCAAGACAATAGACCGAGTTGTCGTGGCCTTGATTGTCGTGCAAAGGGCTATCCATGCTTCGCATTTCCAAGGCATAATGCTGTCGAATAAATTAGATTCATGGGAGCCTAGTTGCTTAAGTCTTGGACTCATCAGGCTGGATTATTCCCCACGGTGTCTAAAGAAGAGCCACAAAACTCGCCTGACTGGACGCGTCGTCCCGGCTCGCATTTATCATGAATAACCCTGTCAGGGGCGAAGGACGTGGAAGTGGATTACTTGCAAGATGATTTGTTTGCATGTTTGCGTGGGTGAGAGGAGCTACCTTGATCTACCACTGAGTCAGGAGCATTGTTTATCAGTCCTTGACACAACAGCCCTGCCGTATTAACAGATGGCATGATGCAGAGGACAAGGTACAGCACTTCGGGTGATGATCCGGAGCAGCTGACGTACACCGCTGACCCTAACCCTAACCGCACTCCGGTGGGAGCTGACTGAGACTACTCTGTAAGGCCAATATAGATGAATCAAAAGTGGGACGCTTTAATCCTAACTGAGACTAAGGTCAATATAGGTGAATCAAAAGTGGGACCAACTTTGATCAAAATGTTTCAGTATTTATAACTACAATAGAGCAGTCATCATGCTCTCTCCACCGCCATGCTTAGCATGTTTGGCATTAGCAACTTTCAAGGAAGCACCGTCTTTGCTCGAGGCGCGTGGCGTGAGTTTCCCGATTGTCACCGAGTATGCCCGGCCGTGAGCAGGCGCCACACAGCACAGCCCGCCGTCAAAGGTTTTTTTTCCTTCCCAGGTGAAATAACACAAACCACTGGCTGAGTCGCGACGAACGATGCGGCGTAGAGCCGAGCCTGTATGACGATGTACGGAAGCCCGGTGCGGCTGCCGAATTCGTACATGTGAGATACGCCAGCGGAAATAACAAAAAAGCACCGGACCCATTCGGCACGCCATGAAGATGCATAAAACGGGGAGAGTATCCGAAAGATTGACTCAGCACCCCATTTGGCATAAACAGCACCCCTGACTGTGGCGAGGGTGGCTTGGGCAACTAATACCAGGCCCCCATGATTTACAGAGGAACATATATCTCCTCGAAAGAATGAATATGCAGAATCTAGGTGGTGGTTGCGAGTTGGGACGAGTTGGTGGTTCTCAACCAAGTAAGTACCAGAGATATATGCCTTGTCCCACGACGCTTCTACTTTTCTACAAGCACGCCGGCTATGGTTTATAATGGCCATTAGCTTTTCTTGATATTAAAAGGCGTGACTTTTTTTAAAAGAATGAAAAGAAAAGAAAAAGAATCTCAAAAGGCACCTGGTACCATGGTTGTGCTACCCACATGACACACAAATAAACAACCAACCCCTTGGACCCGAGTTGCATACCGCATTTCGCACATCATGGTCATGTATTCTCATTTCAGCAGGACAATTTTGTTCCCCACGCCGCATTACCCAGTCATTTCCCCAAGGAGCAAAAAAATCAAGTCTGCACAGCGCCGACTACCACAGTTTTGCCGTTCCATGCCCGCAGCAAGCCTCCTCGCCCCCTTAGAAACTCCTCCCAGCATCCCTGTTCTCGTAGCCCTCGACGCCGTTCAGCAGCCGCCGCTCCCTCTCGACAAAGGCCTTGGGCAAGTCGATGCCGACGCCGAGAAACACAAAGACGGCCCACTTCCAGCGGAAGGGGTTGATGGCGACGCAAAAGACGAACCACCACACCAGCTCGAGGTAGGTGAAGAAGTCAAAGGCGCCGGTCGGGCTGGAGCGCTTGAGCAGGCGCGTCATGTCGATCCAGCGGCGCATCCAAAAGGGGCTGGGCCGGGCGAGCGGGTCGACGAGGAACATGAGCAGGATGCGCGTGTAGATGCCAATGTGCCAGTTGCCGACGGAGCCAATGGCCGAGACGTAGGTGCAGTTGATGGCGGACACGGACGGGTGCGGCGGCGGGAAGGTCTGGAGATACCAGTTGGGCGGCGGGTAGGGGTCGGCGAAGCAGTCGTCGGGCAAAAAGGACAGCGACGGGCGCTTGAAGCCCGTGGCCATGACGATGATGTCGGCGTCGACGACCTCGTCGTGGCCCGGGCCGCCCTTGGGGACGCCCCTGGCGCGCCGGTTCACGCGCACGCCGCGCTCGACGACGGCCTCGATGTCGCCGCGGACCCAGGCGGCCTTGCCGTCGCGCAGCTTGGCCATGATGTCCGAGTTGACCATGGGCGTGTCCATGAAGAGGCCGTTGCCGCGCGCGGGCGCAATGTCCTCGAGGTCGCGGTAGAAGAGCTTGCGCAGCAGGAACTCGGGGATGAAGGAGAGCACCGTCTCCTGGCCGAGGATGTTGAAGGACAGCAGCGTGTCGACGACAATGTTGCGCGGGATGATCCATTTCTCGGAGCGCGAGATGATGGTCACCTTGGCGGCGTCGGCCCTGGCGGCGAACTCGAGCGCCTCGATGGCCGACGCGCCGCCCCCGATGACGGCGAGCTTCTTGCCCTTGGCGTTCTTGCCCGTCAGCTGGCTGGAGTGGTAGACGTCGCCCTTGAACGAGTCCAGCCCGGGCAGGTTGGGCATCTTGATGTCGCCGCAGGTGCCGACGGCGGCGACCAGGCCGTCGAAGCGGCCGTTGGAAGGGTTGTTGATGATCCAGCGGGCCTTGTCGTCCTGGTACGCCTTGTCGACCCGGAAGTCGAACCTGGTCTTGTTCTGGAGGTTGTACCTGCGCCAGAGCTGCTTGGCCTCGTGGATGATTTGCTTGCGGTCGGGATATCCGCGCTCCCACTTGACCGAGGGGTGGAATCTGTACATGACGGAGTGGATTTGGAGGGCCGAGGTGTCGTTGACTCTCTGCCAGCATGTTAGCCAACATTGGGGGAGTCCAGGCAAAGAGAAACAGAAAAACATACGCTCCAGATCCCGCCCAGCTGCTCCTCGGGCCCGGCTTCGAAAATCGTCACGTCGAAGCCGTGGCCGACACAGTGGGCGGCGGCCGTGATGCCCGTGATGCCGGCGCCCACAACGGCAATCTTGGGCCGGGACAGCTCAGCATCGGCCCGGGGCGGGCTGGGCGACAGCGCGTAGTTGATGAGCCATTGGATGATTTGGTAGACGAAGAGGAGGGGGTTGAGCAGCGGGTTGGCAAGCTGCGACCTGGACGCCATGGTGTTTTGCCACAAAGACGTCAATGTTGGGATGAAGAGAGAAGATCAAGGTCTGCAAGTCCACCTTGCCATGCCCATAAATACCGAAACTTGTGCAGAGCACCGTATCTGCGCCATCATGGGCCAGGCACGCCAGACGGTCGGTCAACAGTTCGCATCCATCGGATTGTTCGGCGATGCAAGCCGGGCGCAAGGTGAGAAGGTGGTGACGTCAGAGTGACCAGATGGGTCCGGTTTCACATGCAATTTCCCTCTCTTATCTCTCTCGCCCTCTCTCTCTCTCTAAACTCAGCCAGCGCCATTCATCCCACGCGGCCACTAAGACACGGCACATTGACATGGAAAGCGGAGACGCACGGCAATGGCTTGTGCTTGGGTTGACAATCGTCGATCGACGGCTTCGACGGGCCGGGCACGCTGGTCGATAACGGCCCGTGGTGACGTCGCGTCTCACATCCGTCCAAGACTGCGTTTCGCACCCGCGCCCAAGGGAACCATGTGAGAGGGGTTTTTCGCCCCGTGTCTGTCTGCCTTGTTCACTTGCTTCCTTGCCAAGACGAATTCAAAAACTGAACCCTCACCCTCACCCTCATCGTCCGCAATTGGAGCTCGGTGGTCGCCGCACTCTCCGCTCCAACCTCGCCTCCTTGGGCCGTCATCAGGTCCATCACCAGCATCAACGCCCCCTTCACCAACAGCCCCTCCACCAACAGATAAACCCGCCAATCTTCAAAATGGAACACCCAGGTGCCTACCCCCCTCCCTCCACCACCCTCAACCCGCTGCTAACAGCGCGCTCCCAGTCCAAGAAATCGCCTCCGTCATCACCACCCTCACCACCGGCTCCCCCCAAGAGCAGCAGGACACGCTCGCCGAATACTTCTCCCCCAATGCCTCCTTCTCCCACCCCTTCTGCCACGTACCGTCCTTCGGCAAGGGCGCCGTACCCCTAGCCCGCAACACCGACTCCCTCTGGGTCATCCTGTGCATCTACCGCTGGTACCGGACCCTGAGCCCCAACATCGACATCACCGTCGACTCGGCAGGTAAGCCCGCCAGACCGAAGCGCAGCCCCC
>NW_011942160.1:766166-904101 GCF_000187425.2 Metarhizium robertsii ARSEF 23 | reverse complement strand
CCCCAAGTCTCTGACGCTCCCCCAACCCTGCCAGTGTTCGACCAGCGCACCAGCACGCTCTACGTCAACATCCGCCAGACCTTTGCCGTCTGGTTCATCCCCCTGTACTCGGCGCGCGTGCGCCTCCTCACCGTCCTGACCCTCGAGCGGCGCACCTCGTCCTCCGCCTCGGCCTCCCGCGCCGCCCTCTCCGGCCCCGGCCAGGAACGCGCCAAGTACTACATCTCCGCCCAGGAGGACCTGTACCAGATGAACGACTGCGTGCAGTTCCTGCTGCCCCGCGTCGGCCGCTGGCTCTGGCTGCTGTGGCAGCTCTTCAGCACCTCGCTGTGCGTGCTGGGCGCCCTCGCGTTTCTGCCCGTGTACTACCTCCTCAACGGGGGCAAGACGGCGAAAAAGGTGGCCTAATCAAGAAATTCTGCTTGTCGTGCTTTGCTGGCGTTGGTGGCGTTGCGGGCACCGGATCAGATTGTACGGATAGTCTTGTTTAATGAGAGTGAATGCCAACAAGGTACAACATTAGTATTTCGAATCTCAGTGATATGATCTACGGGATATATTCCTACCGTTTCTCCGGGAAAATAGCCCATTTCCCAACCCATCTACTTCAAAACATAATCTATTAAGAATAAATAAAAAAATTCAAACGCTATGCTAGCCGAAATCGTCCCTCGTATATAAATCACCTCCCCTGCCTTCTCTTCATGTCCTCCTGCGCCGACGTCACGATGCCCACCGCCTCGGCAACCACGTCGTGACCCGTGCGCCACGTATACAGCGCAACGCCCTGGTGATCCAGCTGCTCGTGGGCCCGGGCCAGCCTCCTCCTCCACAGCTCGAGCTTCTTATTTACACCTTGGGCACCCAACGTCGGCGAGCCAGAGGGCGTTGACGATCCTGACCGCGATCCGGAGCGGTAGTAGCTGAATCCAAACGACGGCGGGGGCGCAGCAGCCGACGGCGGCAATGGTTCAAAGTCGACGTCGGCATTGGACGATGACGCTCCTCTGCCAAAGAGACGCGGGCTGATGCTCTTAAGTCCGGATCGACGTCTGGGCAGCGGAGGAGGGGCAGGCTCCTGTTCCAGCGGCGCAGGTGTTGACGAGTCCTCCGTGGTCTGGGCACCGTCTTGACCTGCGCTGATTATGGTCGTGAGAGGCTGAAGGCCAGCCGCCCCGAGGCCCTGCGGTCGCTTTGGTTTGGGCGGCGGCATCTCGGCTTTGGCGCCGCCATTCGACGCGTTGGCATTCGAGGGTGCGCTTCGCAGCGCGGCTGGCTTTGCTGGTCGAGGAGGCGGCGGCTTTCGTCCAGCAAGCGCGCTCGTAGCAGCGCCGGCTGGCCGACCCAAGTTGGCCATCTTGACCTGCGCAAGCGCCGCGGCTTCATCCAGCTTCACCTCTCCGGGCTCATCGGAAAAGTCAATCAGCGTTCCCATGACGGGTCCCGAAGCTGCCTGTGTTTCACCCACAGCACCTGGCGCTGAATTCTGCCGGCTTGCCGACTTAACGCTTCCCGGCCTACCGTCATCCAGCGTCATGCTCGATATTTTACGATGAGTAAAGTCAAACGCAGCATCAAAGTATCCGGCTGCCTCGGGTGTGGTCACGTCCCGGATGAATATGGCCAGGACACGGCCAGGGTTGGCCAGGGCCAGTTCCGTGTATACTTCGAGGTCCGCCTCGCCACTGTCGCCGACCAGAAGGAACTTTCGATGTGGGAAGTCCTTGACGAGGCGGTTCAGGGTGGACTTTTTGCGCTCCGCCACCGGTTCAAATATCCCCTGCAGCATTCCACTATACTGCTTCAGGTGGAGGGATCCCGCGGGCAGGCCGGCAATCTTGAAGAAGCTAGCCAACACAGGGAACAACTGCCACGGGCTGTTGGAGCAATAGTGCATGCTCACGCCCAGCCGATGCATATCTGTATACCACTCCCGCACCCCCTCGATGGTCATGCCGTCGAGATCTCGCACAAATGTGTTGCGGAAAATTTCCCGAGCGCCGGCTGATATGTTGGAGCGTTTGATTGTATCGTCAATGTCGCTGATCAAGCTGACGCCTGCCGGTTCCGTGATTTTGACTTCTTGCGTGGTCGACAGTTTCTCGTTTGCGAGCACTCTAACATGCGTGGGGATAAACTCCAAAGCTGCTCGAATATTGAAGTGGCCGGCATCGTCTGTCAAGATGGTCTTGGATTGGGACTTGGTATCATTATAGAAGAAAATAGTGATGGGCATGGCCACCAGAGGGTTCGTCAGGAACGGAGCCACGCGAGCCATCAGGTTGGCGTTTGCCACTGCCAGCTCCGCATCAGTGAGCTCGCCCAGACCAGACGGCTGTCGAGCCGGCATACTTGGGCTTGATGGTGCGGAATCAGGCGTGTAGCTGCCGCGTGGTCCAAAACGAGAAGCCGCTTCAACTCCTAGTGTGTTGGGATCTTGCGATGGTTCGCTGTAGCCTCCTGCGTAGGCGACTCGTTTTTCCTCCTGTCCGCGCTTCTCAATCATGGCCGCCTTCTGTGCAATCTTTTCCTCGTCGTGGATTTCAGCGTGTATTTGGTGCTGCGTCTTGGGTTCGCCACTAGCCGGTCCGTATCCTTGATCCGTCTTGGGGGCCGATATCCCGCTCAATTGGCGGGCCAAGCCGATGAGAATGCGATTCCTCCTTGTCATGGGACCAACATGTGGTGAGTATATCCAGCCCCTAACATCAACGTCGACAACCGCTTTCTCGTCCTCGTGCTTCTCCCACTCTTGCCGCCACCACTCTTCATTCCGTAATTCCGGCTGATCCACCGGTTGCTTCCGCGGCATTCGTGTCCAATCTTGCTTGATGTGTCTCTTGGCATATGACGGAAACAACACCATCTGTTCGTTTCCCTGCGAGGCGATGGCAACATCCGGGAAGGCACCGGGGATGTGAGTGCTCTGGTCCATTGCAAAGTCGTCGATACCTCTGCCTCTCGATTGCACATACGAGTCCCGCAGCTCCGTGACAGCTTGCTGTCCGCTGCGGTAAAGGTTTCCTGCCATGGCCGCAAGCTTCCTCCGCCTGTAACCTCTTTCCCCTCTCTCTCCAACATCCTGCGATGCATCACTTGTGCCGGGGCCATAACCGCTGGCCGTCAGCCCCGCGAAGGAGGGCATCTTGTTCGAATTTAAAGACCTCGGCGTTGCCGCCTTGACATGTTTGAAGGGCAGCCGCAGTCGTCTCCGCGGGCTGCTTGCGACACCAGTAGCACGAGGGGCGGAATGAGAGTCTCGAGCACCGAGCAGAATCCTCCGGCTCTGCCTCGCGACCAGGTCCAAAACGCGACCCTTATTCGCGCGTTTAACTTGGCGACGGACCAAGTAGCGGTAAATACGGGATTGAAGCTTGAGCTTGACAAGTGGAAGCGTGTCAAGGTGGAAATCAAGCAAGCGTTCGCGGTACCGATCTCGGACAGCCTGCGGGAACAAATATCGAACAAGGCTCTGGCTATGGCGGGGATGCGGGCGAAGACGGCCAAAGAATAAGAATCGAAACGGCGCCAGTTTGTTTGAATTATAAATCAATGGCTAATTCTCTTCCTTTTTATGTCCTTGCTACCCGGCTGGTTATATAGCTTCTTGATACAGGGTTATTTATACAAGCCGGCCTTCCTGTTGGCTGAGTGGCGAAAGGGTGTCAAATGCTCAAGTTGGTGCACATGCATGTCCCGTCCTCAAGCACCCGTTGCTTGGCCCGGCAATCCTCAGACGAACCACGTCTTGACGGGACCTGCGGCTGCTTCCAACGGCAATGAGATGGGATAATAGGGCCACCGGCTCGTGCATGGGGCATCAGAGAGATGCGCGGTGATGAGAGCACCTGACTCTCGTCAAGTGCGTGTGGCCACGGCACGCTGGTTTGATGAGGTGCGTGGTCTGTTGCGTGCGCGAGTGTCTGGTCCAGCCAGTTCGCAGAGTGTAACGCGGTGACAGGATGGCCGGGATGAGCAAGACAAGGGGTGATGGCGTAGGGCAGAGTGTGTGTGACTGCGGTGGCAGAAGCTGGCCAAAGACAGTGAAGAGCCCTGGCTCGTGACTGCGTTTGCTGGATGAGAAGTGAGAATGAGAGGATGCTTGAGTCCTCTCGCTTCACGCCCCACTTGGGACAGCCGAGGGTGAGCCACACACAGTCACCAGGAGTGCTGATGTAATCAGCTCATCAAGTTCAAACATCTACTCCGTACTGCAGCCGATACCATCCATACACACACAACTCGCCATTCCCAATGCAAAACATGCCGTGTGCTTATATAACTACAGTACATGCAATGCGACTGTCCTCTTGATTACCGAGTCTACCTCTCTACTTTACCGCTTGCCTTTGCCTTTACTTTTTGCCTTCGCCTTCGCCTTCGCCTTCCCAGGGCCCTTGCCCTTGTGCGCCTCTGCATCCCCTTTGCCCTTTTTCCATAACCTCCCCTCTGATCGCATGGATTTGGCGTCAAGCGTCTTCTTGTCCTTGTTGCTCAACTTTCCGCTACCCTTTTTCTTCAGTGACTCGCGCAAACCATTCAGTTCGTCCTTGCCAGCTTGTTTGGCCTTCTTCTTGTCGTGCTCCGTCTCAAACCAAGTCCTCTTGGGTCTTGACTTGATTTCTGCCTC
This sequence comes from Metarhizium robertsii ARSEF 23, assembly GCF_000187425.2. Taxonomy (NCBI): domain Eukaryota; kingdom Fungi; phylum Ascomycota; class Sordariomycetes; order Hypocreales; family Clavicipitaceae; genus Metarhizium; species Metarhizium robertsii. Next base: position 899,471 of record NW_011942160.1, on the reverse strand, counting down.
GTGTTCTATCAAATTTTCGCCCTTCTTCACTTGCATCTCTGCTTGTGCCAGTTGCCTCTCCTCCTTTTCTTCCTGCATAATTTCGTCAATCTCGTCTTCCATGCCGTCGATTTCTTCTTGAAGCTTGTCTGCATCAGCGGGGGCGATGACTCTGCTCGTAATCTTTGCCCCTTGCGCCTTTCCAGCCTTGACGGCAGCCTTGACAACTTTGCGATCGCCCTCGGCTGCCAGAGTCACAGCTGTGCCCTTTCGCCCCGCGCGAGCCGTACGTCCAACACGATGAACGTAAATTTCGAGCGATTGAGGTGCTTCGTAGTTGATGACTGTGTCGACGCCCTTGATATCCAAACCACGCGAAGCCAGATCTGTAGCCAGCAGATACGACACTTTACCATCTCTGAATGCTTCAACACTGGAAATACGCTATAGAGTAGCCAGTTAATATCCTAAAATCGTGTACTGTTGAAAAGGGCACCACTAACCTGTGATTGGTTCATGCTACCATGTAACTCGGCGCACGATAGCCCCAGCAGACCAAAAATGATGCGCGCCCTGTGAGCTTCCTTCTTCTGGCGGAAGAAAATGATGACCCTCTCGTGGTAAAAGGTCTTACAAAGATGTGCAAGATATCCCATCCTCTTGTCTTCTCTCCCTGGTCGTAGTCGAACAAACTCTTGTACCAATGTGGTTACAGTCTTCTTTTGCGAATCAACCATGAGCCGCACTGGCTTATTTAGCCCAACCCGGATAAGACGATCAACAGTTGAGGTCATAGTCGCCGAGAACAACATGGTTTGTCTTGATTTGGGCAGTGTTGTGAGAATCTCATTCAGTTCGTCGGCGAATCCATCCTCCAGCATGCGATCGGCTTCATCCAGAACCAAGATTTCGACAGTGTCGACGTTGAAACTGGCCGAGTTCCTCATGTGATCAATAAATCTTCCTGGTGTGGCAACAATGATATCAGGCCGCAGACGAAGCTCAACCTCTTGTGCCTTTAGGCTGAGACCACCGACGGCCAGGGAGAATTTGATGTCAGTATAGCGAGCCAGCTTCGTGCCCACATCGTGACACTGCATTGCCAATTCACGGGTGGGTGTGAGAACGACGACACGAGTGGTCGGGATTTTTTTAGGGCGGAACAGTAATCGCTCCAGAATAGGAACAAAAAAGGCACCAGTTTTTCCGGAACCAGTAACGGCACCACCAACAACATCCTTTCCCATGAGAGCGATAGGGATGGTTTTGGCCTGTATAGGAGTGGGCTTGGTGAAACCAACAGCGGCGAGGCCACGAAGGATCGGCCGAGACAATGACATGCCTTGGAAGGAAGAGAGGTCCACTATCTTGTCCGACTTTTGCCGTTCTTCGGGAGCAAAGAATTCGTCTCGTTTTGCTTGCTCCTCGGCATCTTCTTCATCGTCGGTGGCATCAGAGGCGTCATCCTCAGGATGAGCCTCCGGCGTAGCCACAGAGTCGTCGTCTGAAGCGCGATCGTCGTCATGGTCGTCTTCATCAACATCAGACTTGTCCGAGGCATCTGTGTCATCTCCATCGCCGCTGCCGTGTGCTTCTTCCTCATTCTCTTCGTCCTCGGAGTCTGCATTCATGCCAAAGGCATCATCGGCCAGCACCTCATCATCGCCGTCGTCCAGAGCCATCTCCAAGTTATCCTCAGTCTCAGCTTCCTGGTCGGCATTTTCCAAAGTCTCACCGGCCTTCCCATTCTTCTTTTCTCTTCGTCGCCGAATAATCTCTTCCAGGTCAACACCCTTCTTCTCGGTCATCCCCTTTTTAGCACCTTCAAATCCCCAGCCTTCGAATTCCTTGTCGCCAAACTCCCCAGCGTCGTCTGCGACGAACTCAAAGTCAGAGTCCATGGCGCCATCGTCGTCATCCTTGGAGCCCCAGATGCCCTGAGGCTCCTCTTCGTCAGATGCCTCATCGTCTTTGTCAACCTTTTTCGGCTTTTTACTGGTCTTGGTCTTCTTTTTGGGTGGATGAACGGGTGCTTCTTCCTCTTTGAAGGGATCCTCGTCGTTGTCGGAAAGTGTCGTGATGAAATCGTCATCGACTGGCTTTCTTTTCTGCGGCGCCATTTTGACAATCCCAGCAACTTCTACACAACGGTAGATTGGGGATATCGGGAGGAAAGTGGTTGTTCAGAGCTACAGGTCTAAACTACCTTTGGCTTTTGTCTCCTCTGGCGGGAAGCAAAAATTCCCCAATGGCTGGTTCCTGGGGCCGGTGGTTCGCCCATGGTTTTTCTGCCGGGTTGAGCTTTGAAAATTTTGGCGGTGAGGGGGAATTGCCCAGTTGGGCAGTACGCCGAGCTAGGCCGTTGCTCTCGGGGCTCTCAGGAACAAGACGCGATGAGAGGCACCCGTTGTTTTCCCGACCGCCAACAGTTCTCTTTGTCTGAGTGCTCAGGGTCCACGGTTGATTGGACGACGCTTGTCTGTTCCAGACTGACAACTTTTAGTAAACGATTAATTTCTCCAGCTCCCCTTTATCGCTGCCTTGTGCATATTGCCTTCCTTGGCACAACAGCATCTTCTTCGGCTATTTATTTATTTATTCTTTTGATCTGCCTCGATACCCGCTGCTTCTCCCGATCTGTGGCTTGCTTGTTGCCACCGAACTGCGCAAGTTCCCGAGTTTTCCATTGACGGAAGCCTCGCACAAGCACGCCCGTTCCGCCAAAACAAACAGACAGTCGACATGGGTGAATCCAGGTTGGTAGCAGCGCGCGCCGGATCCCGCAGCACGTACGGGCAGCCACTCACTAACCGCATGATACAATCAGACAAGAACTTATCCAATGGCTCAATAGCCTTCTCCAGCTCAACATGACGAAGGTCGAGCAATGTGGCACTGGGTGAGTCCTGACGGCTGGATGGATGTTACCCCTCCCCCACTCCATGATGCAAACACGATGGAGACGCACGACGATGCCAGCAAAACGAACACCATGCGGACCAGAACGGAATACCGTCTAACCAGAATTTCTATGCGGATAGTGCTGCTCTGTGTCAGGTTTTCGACAGTATTTATATGGACGTACCTATGTCCAAGGTCAAGTTCAATGCCAATGGCGAATGGGCGTATGTGCAGAATTTTAAAGTGTTGCAAAGTATGAATGCCATCCAAGTCCCATCCCGGCGTAATAGTGCCCGGGAGACATCGGTTCTGCGATTACATGTGTTGACGAACTGGATCAGATTTATTTGCCAAGCACCAAATCGACAAGCCGATCCCCGTCGAGGCACTCATCAAGTGCAAGATGCAGGATAACCTGGAGTTTCTGCAGTGGACCAAGAAATTCTGGGATCTAAACTTCCCCGACCACGACTACGATGCCGTTTCACGGAGAAAGGGAGGGGCTCTCCCCAGCAGTAACTCTGCGGCGCCCAGAGCTCCCGTCTCAGTTGGCGCTGCTCGGCGAGGCGGTGCTGCTGCTGCTGCCCCGCGGGTTGCTAAGGCTGCAGGTGCTGGCCCTAACACGGTTGCTCTGCAGGCAGAGAATACAACACTCAAGGAGACTGTTACAGGCCTTGAGCGGGAGCGAGATTTTTACTTTAGCAAGCTTCGCGATATTGAGCTTCTGATTCAGCAGGCTGTTGAGGAGGATCCTGAGATCGAGAAGGCAGAGGATGGTCTGGTCAAACAGATCCAGCTTATCCTGTACTCCACGGAAGAGGGGTTTGAAATTCCTGAGGAGGGCGAGCCGCTTGATGACCAGGAGACATTCTGAGCGCTGCTAGATATTGCATGTTCATGTTATATGGAGGGGGGGCTTAGGGTGGCACTCAGGGCTGTGGACTCGGATGAATTGGCCGAAGCGGGAAAATGGCGATGCGGTTCTGCGGCTGTTACATGACGCTTTATGACTGGTATTGATGAGTCAATGAGGGGGGCTGGATTCGCGATATACCTTCCTTCTCTAGAAGATGTTATCAGACTGCCCAAATAGATCAAAGCAATGAATGATGTTGGACAGGTAATGAGCAGAGTTGGAAACTGACACCTAGGGTTCGTGTACCAAGTACGCGGTGACTGTACTGTTTCGTTCGCGTTTCTCTCGAAGCGATGTGGGCCCCAAGTGTGGGCTTGATGGTATAGGGTACGAGCAAAGGTGAAAATTGGCGTCGGAGTTTCTTGACTTCCAGTTTGGTCATTGTGAGGGTTATTTAAAAAAAAACTGTCTTGTTGCTTTGGAGTATTTCTTAGGGTAATACAAGCTGCATTCCGCTGAACACGCTGTTTGGGGAGATGATTGGAGTTAGTGAAATAACGTCAGGTGCCTACAAGACGTACCAACAATTAAAAGACCCAAAAATAAAAAATATAATCAAATGACAGAGACCAAGTCTACCTCCAGCTAGCTTATTTTTTTTCTTTCCTTGCTTGTCTTCGTGTCATCTGTGTTCGCCTGCTCTGCTGCCCACGATGCCCGATCACGTTAACCGAAACAAGGACTGTGTCGCATGCCCAAGTCATTCACAGCAGTAGGCGGGAGATGATGATGGGCCGTACTCGACCTGTCACGGCCATCCAATGGTGGCTAGCTTAAAACCCCACATCAGCTGCTCCAGAAGGCAGACCCAGCCAACCGGGTCTCAGGGTTTGAAGTTGCGCTACGGAGTAGGCATAGCCTCTCCACACTGGGGGTTTGCCATTTCTAGTCTGGTCGGACTGCTTTAGTCGAGATGCTTGCATCATCGCCGCGCACTTACTTCACCAACTTGATGACCTCACAAGTCACAACGATATCTTGGCAGGCAGCGAGACTCGAGCCTTTCACAGAGTATATTTTTGTTCCGATTCTAGATCGAGTACTTTGGACTGCGAATCCGCACATTCTATCTGTTGAATTGTTTCACCCGTAGTACGGAGTGCTGACGTTCAAAGGGTGACGCAACTTAGGCCCAAAGGGAATGAACACAAACCATCAACATTCTTTGCCGTGTTGACACTGAACCACTCGACAAAAAACCCCGACGCACGCTTACTCGACTTTTATCGCGGCACATCATAGAATAGAATTGCATCACGGGAGAAGACCCAACAAACACACAGATTGCGGCCATGGCTCCGCCACCCGAGATTGCCATCCCGTCCACGAGTGTCTCTGAAGACGTCGGTTCCAAACCATACACACTGTACAACATCACACTCCGCCTACCCCTACGGTCGTTTGTTGTGCAAAAGCGCTACTCGGACTTTGCAAGACTTCACAACACGCTCGTCCAACAAGTCGGCGTGCCACCGCCGGAGCCCCTCCCCGGCAAGCACTGGCTCAAATCTACCGTGCGATCACCAGACCTCACGAGGAACCGACAAATTGCCCTGGAGAAGTATCTACGGACGATTGCAGAGACGCCGGACCGGCGATGGAGGGACACTTCTGCCTGGCGGGCGTTTCTGAACCTGCCCAGCACCAGCACCACCAGCTCGGCGGTGTCGGCGCCGGGAATGGCCAGACCGGCTGCCACGGGAGCAGCAGATCCCCAGACATGGCTGGACATGTACAGAGAGTTGAAGCAGAACCTGAACGAGGCAAGACAGTGTCTGTCACGGAGAGACGCGGCATCAGACAGCGGCAACAGCACAGCAGCGGCAGAGGCGGGCTCAGCAGCGAGCAAGGTGCTTTTCAAAGCCGGCATCCTCGTCACCAGCTTATCAGACGGCCTCCGCAAGATGCAGGAATCCAACAGGCTGGGCGAAGGCGAGCTCCGCCGCCGCCGAGATCTCGTATCCAACGCACGCATGGAGCGCGACGGCCTCGAGAAACTATCCACCGCCCTATTCACCGCATCGGCGTCGGGCAGCAACCCCCGTAATGGTGGCACCAGCAGCGTCAGCGCGGCCGCCGCCGACGAAAAATCAACCCTTCTCAAGAGCGCCCGCCCCACGACGGGCCGCGTCCTCGGCGCACCGCTCCCCGAGACGGCGCAAACCAGGGAACTCGACAATGAGGGGGTTCTCCAGCTGCAGAAACAGGAAATGGCCTCGCAGGACCAAGCCATCGACCAGCTCGCCGATGTTATACGGCGCCAAAAGGCCCTGGGCATCCAGATGAAGAACGAGGTCGATGCGCAGACTGAGATGCTGGCCGCGCTGAACGGCGATGTGGACAGGGTGAATGACAAGCTGGGCGTGGCCCAGAACCGGATCAAAAAGCTGTGACTAGTCTTTATGATGGTCGTGGTGAGGATCATCATGGGGACGTTGGAATCCGTCGTCTGGACGGTGTGGATGGGCAGGAGAGTTTCCGAGGGGCTCGGATGGCTTGTCGACGTGCTGCTGCACATTTTGGGGCTAGGCTAGGCGGGTCAGTGAGATGCGTGCTCTTTCTATATCCCGGCGTTCTTTTTTCGTTTCCCCCGATTTATGGGCGAGCGCTTGCCTCCTGGAAGGCTAAGTGAGGGGTTTGCCGCGCCGTGATTCTGATGGATTCAGTGATTTAGGTAGGTAGCATTACGGCAGAGTAGCAACATGGATATCATTTATCAGGTTAAGGAGATTTGCAGATTCAAAGCAGTGAATAGCCGGCTGACTAGGGGACGCGATTAGGGGAACGCCACTGACATATCGACTGGTGGTTGAATTTTGGCACGGGACTTTGAGAGTATCTTTTGCGTATGACCGCTCTTGAAAAAAAGATGTGAGAAAATTGTTGTAGCGGTATGCACAGTAAGTCTTGGACGACAAGTCATGGCAACCATTGGATGGTCGGGTGGTATGTACATACAGGGCTGAATGATGCCTACTGGTGTCGATTGCGGATCTCATTCAAGCCCAACGTTGGATGAGCTGATAAATGCATGGGCTCCTGAAGGGAGCCACGGGTTCACAGATCAGTACATACACTCATGACTCTTGCACTTCATGTTGGTCGACAGCACCACGAAGTAGTTTCCACGTCACATGTGCACCGTTACCTGCTTGAAAGCTGCATGTGGGATATTGTCCGCGTCCAAGCAGTACATGGTTTGTGGGGAAGCCGGCCTGTCTCGTGCGGTTCGGGGCTTCCGGCTGGTTGCCGCCAGCCCAGGCAACAAACAACCACCACCAATACACATGTACCCTATGTTCGCCCTGTTTTTTGTTGGTTCTTCATGTCCTGTTGGCCCTTGGCAAAGACGCTTGTCAAAGTGTCTGCCTGATGTTTCCAGAGCAGCACCATCCGTTGGCTCAACCTGGATTGTCGTATTTCTCCGCACAATGATGATATTCCGGCCAGCCCATGCCGGGCATCGGCTCATCTTCGTATCAGAACGCACGGTTCAACTCCCATTCCAGACCCTCGAGTTGGCCAGATGGCCGTCGTGAAATGTTCCACCCGTTCGGGGCGTACAGCTGCACCACGTCGTTCGACCAATATCTGGATCGTGATTTTGATTGCCTATATGAAGGACCAAGTGGTTGACCATTTGTCAACAGCGATCGAGCCTTGTTTGTATCTTTCGCTTTGACCTTCTCCAAGGCATACAGAGACGTCTCTTCACAATGCCCTCCTGCAAGTCTGGCCACAGCAACCACAACAGTCACAAGTCACATAAAGGGGAAGAAGATGGGGATCGACATGGCGGTAAATCAGCCCGGAAAAGTGAAGAAACGGAGACGCAGGGCGACCAGGCCGAAACAACAAGGATTCACCTGAGCGTTTTCATCTTTCGAGGCGTTCCTGATGTGTGGTATAGACGGCATGTTATCATGTACTTCACATCGCCCGACGACCCGGGTTTCCACAAATCTGTCCACGTACAGCGGGACAATGAGAGACTCCCCTGGGGAGTGACCCTAGAAAACGGACAAGCGCACTGGGAGCTTGATGCTTCCTACCTGAGCCATGTTGACGCTGGGTATATCACTGTATGGAAGGGTGAGGAGATGTGGCCGTTGAATACTGTTGCGTCAGTCCAAGTGGAGGGTCGGGAGGCCGATTGGAACTGTCAAAACTTTGTATACGAGGGTCTGCAGGCAATTGTGTATCTCGGTCTTCAAGAAGAGGCGTGGTACACATGGGTTCAAGACGAAATCATGAACCAATTGTTGGAGGGGGCTGTTGGCTAATGTCTATGGGAGTTGATACCCGGGCATGATTTTAGTCCATCGACAGATACTTCCTAACAACAGTGGTATACCAAAGCTTCCCTAACAGCCCTTCGCGGTTATATTCTATCTTATGTGATCCCATACTTGTCCCACGGTATCCTATAGAATAGGTACCTTGGGTGATCATTGGCGCCCATGCCGGTTTTGCGTGGGTGTATTTCGTGACAGTTGCTCCTTGGCGCACCACGAAATGATCGCCGAGTTGAGAGATGATCTCACCTTCCGGGGAGGGGGCGGGCTCTCGGGAGGGGAGGGGGGGAGGCGAGTCCCTGTACGGAGTAGAGCGCCAGGATACGCTCTCGCTCCATCATTTCAGTCATCAAATTCTGGTCGCCATGCTACGACACCCAAGCTGTGGTTCATTGAGCTCCAAGCGACGGATGCCCCTCGCTCCCTGATTATGTCAGCAAGCTTGCCCTGTATTCTGATGAAGGGCAGGAGGGCGTGGCACCACGTTCAGGATGTTGGATCGCCCGCACCAACTCAAGAGCATTGACATTTCCCGCACAAAGGAGTCAATCCTCGTCCGCCTCGCTTTCATCATGCACGCCGGCGTTGCTAAACCCGCAGCTGCTTGGCCTGACACTCGCTTTTTCTTCGTAATAGAAAGGGAATACGCAGTTTCAGCTTTGACAACAACAGCTTTTTGATCATTGAGCTGCTGGCTATTCCTTGTGGCTCCCTAACGTTGATGTCTTCAGCCTCTGGTAGACCAGTCCTGTTTCTAGGTACACCAAAAGTTTCGAAGTTTGCGTACCAGGGCTCGATACCCTTTTGGCCAGGTTTCTCCTCATCCGAGTTCAATCTTTAGTTCTGTCCTTGACACTTGTCATAGCCGCCCTTGGCCGGCCATACGCGACACAAGGCCTGTACCTCGTCTAGCCCCGTCGATCTCTACAATGCCGTCAGTGAATTATTTGCCAATTTTTCTCCACCTGGAGTTTGTTCTTTAGAAGCCATGCCACCAACATCCCAGCCTGGGTGATGGTGCATTACAATTCCTTCCATAGCTTTCAAGCTCGCCAAGATTCAAGGGTCCTCGCCATTTTGCGAATCGGGACAGACTGCGTACCATCTGGCGAGTGGCATTTTGTACCTGAACGCATCAACTTGAACATGACCAAGTTGAGAACTGTTAACAAAATGGAAACAGAGGCAACTCTACTGGCATTTGGCCAAGAAATATCAACCAACAGAAAAAGATGCCGATACCTGCACGTCGAAACTGAGGCAAGTCCATTGCCTGGCTATGACGTCGCAACGCCTTACCCACCCGGGCACTTGGCTAGAGTGTCTTGTAAGCTATTTCCAACAGCCGTTGAGCGTTACGCGTGCCATGTGGGATGTGTGCGGCAGACTTGCATTCTCTAGACGTTTGGCGCCAAAAGCTTGGGATACATGGCTAGGCCATCGTAGCTGTTCTACATAAATCGATCTAGAAGACTTGACGAGACAAGAAATAATAAAAATGCGAAGCTAGTCTTTTGGCACACATTACAAGAAACAGACCGTCAACGCTTGTCCTCATTGTTGTAGTACGTACCACATCTACCAACGTGAGCTAGCCGAACGTGTTTCGTCATTTCGTCAAAGCACATGGTACGTAACTCAGGTACCCACCTCGCTACGGGATCGACCATGCTACGTCACCTGACCGACGCGTCGTGGCGCTCGTTGCTGGGCAACGGATAAATATGCCGCTGGGCGGGTGGATGACACAATGATAACGAGGGCCCTGGTTTTGCAATGCAGGCCGGCTGGGCAATATCTGGGCCTGTTGTTACATCTCAATCAATCCTGCCATAGCCCCGTGCAGGAGGACAGGACCCCGTTGTTCAGATTCTACGTTATACAGTCCTACACTGCCATCAGCATCGCTAGATAGATGATTTGGTTTGCGCGTTTCGTTTCGTCCTTTATTTCTTATCGCTTTGGGCTGGTGGCTCCGACCACTTGTTGCACCGTGTCCTTTGGTCTGCCCTGCGCTCATGACTCTTTTCTTGCACAATATTAATATCCATGCATGACTACGGAGTAGTATTAGGGACTGTGGCGGAGCCAAGGCGAGTCTCGTGACAAGCGTCTTTGACCGCCTGGCCTGGCATTCCGTATCACTGCGCCGAGAGAAGCGGAAGCGCTGCGGAGGAGGGAAGAGGTGAGAAGGTGGTTCTGACTGGTAAGACGAAGCGTCAATTGGTGCAGGGTGATGACGAATTGGGATGCATCTTGCAGGACAGGCAGCTGTCTGCAAGTCTGGACCATGGCGAAGGAGTTGGCTTTCGTAGTACTTGGTACATCCGTAGGGTGGTCCGTAATGCCGACCTGGCCGTTTTGACATGTCGACCCCTATTGCAATAGTATTCCGTACTCGTAGAAGGGTCTGGTCAATCCATGGGCGTTAGATGGTTCCAGGGAAAAGTCTGCAGCATGTCCAACAGGGCGTTTGTTGCTGGTGACGGACCCCAGACATGGTCACGGTCGATATTCATCCATGCAAACCAACGACGACGGGAGAGCCTGCAGGCCTGCATGTTTTGTCTGGCGTGTTCCGTACGATCAAATCATCCATGGCCCGTGTCGACGCTCCAATATTCCGCGTCATCAGGGATGTAGATGGTGAAGCGCTGAGGTTTCTGCCACGTTGCACGACCCCGCTGCCCACCTTGCTGCCCGGGTTGCTTATGATTTTGGTGCAAAAAGAGTCATGGGGAAGGACTTGGTGACCTAGATGGCGATGGCTCATTTTGTATTTTTTTTTCGTGCTTCCTCTTTTTTTCTTCTGGTATTTGCTTCGTGATTGTTCCTTGAAGGCAGCCATCTGGACGCCGTCGTCTGGAGCTTCGGCACGACTTGACGGTGTCGGTGTCCGTGGCGGCAGCTTTCGATGCTAGCGACGTGCTTAGCGGCATGCGGGACCAACCGCAGCGATGGTAGTGGCTGGCTGGCGACGTCCCAGCACCCACTCACGCCCACGACACCCACCAGACTCACCTCAAGTGCTGCCAGACATCCACCGCACTACACCCTCTTGAGCAGTCTGGTGCTGGCACCTGGGGCCTCAGCATGCACCGGCCGCTGTTGCGTCCACTCGAGCCCCTGCCTGCCCCGCCTCATCACCAGAGCTCAATCAATAAGCGCTGGAGCCTAGGGACTCGAATTGCGAAGTGTGTCCCAGGTGCCGTGCCAAGTGCCTGTCCGCCCACCCGCCCTCCAGATGTCCCTCTGAGCAGGAAACATTGAAGGACTCAGGGCACCGGGACCCCGACTTGCCACCAAAGATGGCAGGGCGCCTGGGTAACTATGACCTGACTGGACCCCGTGCGAGCTCTCGACGTAAACAATGCGACAAGATCCACAAACCCATGTGAGCCAGTCAATCCAAGCCAGAGCTCAGAGCTGCAGAAACCGCAGGTTCGCAGCCAGCGTCGGGCAATTTTATCTTCTCCTTGCATCGACATTTGCCTCTACTAATTGTCTGCAGTGCAGTGATACCCCAGTTGGGTTTTTTGTCCTCTTTCGGCTGTTCCCTTCCAGCATTGCGAGCGGCTTGCGTCTTCGTTTCTTGACCCTATCATCTGCATAATCTGTTTTGGAGCCTGGCGTTTGTTTCCTTTCTCGCTTTCTGTTGGCACCGATTTCCACGTTGAGTGAGGTCTGGTGCAACTGCAACAAGCCTTCCAGACGGTTCGTTTTCCCCGATACTTGTAGTAATGCGTCCTTTTCTCAATCCGACAGTTGCTAATTTTGATAGAACTTTTCCCATCAAAAAGAAGTTTCATGTTTCCTGCGAGATCGGTATAGTCGAAAATCACCAACAATTCGTCTGCTGACTCCTCATCGAATACCTATATTAGTCGGCGACTTGCAAACCTTGAAAAGTGAGTGACGAATATGAGTGCACCGCCGCCGCCGCCTCCGCCGCATGGCGAGGCGCCGAGGTCGTCGGGCCTGCCACCAGGCAAGTATGATATATTCGTTATACCGGAGCATTCTGCGGGCGCTGGTTTTCTGTATCTGCCGTCATTAAAACCCAGCGTCAACAGTTTCTTCGCGGGCTTTGCCTCAGCTCTCATAATGGTGGCTTTGTTCCAAAGCATGGCGCCGGCTTTTCGTACATGGTGGGAGACTTTCCAAGGCTTGGGCAACATGGGTATAACACTCCTGATACTCGGTGTCGGATTTGGTGCTTGGGCTTTGGGACGGACGCAAAAGGACACACCGGGCTCCAACTACCATTATCAAAGCTCGTACAGCAGCGGGGGAAGCGGACCGGGTACCGGACCAGGTGGTTTCGCATCATCGCCGGGCGCATCTCCCAACGGAGGAGCTCATGCTAGGGGACATGGAGGAGCACCACCCCCTCCGCCGCCTCATGGCAGTCCTCCTCCACCACCCCCGAGAGGGGGAGGAGGTCCATCACCGCAATCGCGAGCGCAGTCACCGCCGCCTCCCCCAGAGCCAGAGAAGCCAAAAACGTCATGGGAAAGACCACCGCCCCAGCCCGATCCGCCCCAACCCAGCACGCCCCAGCCTAGCACGCCCCAGCCTAGCACACCCAAGCCTAGCACATCCAAGCCTAGCTCGCCTAAACCGCAAACACCAAAAGGGACTTGGGAAAAGGCTCGTGAGGAAACGAGAAAGAAAGAAGAAGAACGGAAAGCAAAGGAAGCAGAACAAAAGCGCCGAGAAGAAGCTGCAAAACGACTTGCTGAACTTAGGGCAAAGGAAGCGAGGGAGAGACAAGAGCGGGAGAAGGAAAGGGAACGAAAGGAAAAAGAGATCAAGGATAAAAAGCTCAAGGAAGAGGCTGAACAGCGGCGCAAGGAACTTGTCGAAAAACTCAAGAGAGAAAGGGAAGAAAAGGAAAAACAAAAAGAAAAGGACCTTGAGAAAGAAAAAGAGGAGCAAAAGAAGAAAGATGCTACCGCCACGGAAGGAGGTACGCGGGTGGCAAGCACATATGCCTTCTCAGGAGTTGGAGAGAAGACGAATATGTGGCCGAATGGCAGGCCATCTGTTCCACCACAAGCCAACAACCCGCCCAGTCCCGAAAGGAAGCCTCCGGCCCCGACCGCGAGGACATATGTCAGTACTCCCGAGGATGATGCGTTTTCGTACCGGCCGTACGATCAACCAAACAGAAAGAGTCGGAGACCGTCCCTCTCCTCCTTTGCCGGCTCCGATGCGTCGTGGGCGCAGTCTCACACGACGGCCCGGACCTCACCGCCGCCATCAGTTCGTGGTCCGTATTCAACCAAGGACCCTGACAAGATTGTCATTCAGGCTGTGTATCTCTTCATGAGCCAATATTCCAAAACACCAGCCAGTCAACTTGTCTCTGGCGTAGGATCCGTCACGGATGGCCTCATCCTGCGGATCACGACTGAAGGTCTCTTTATCGATGACGACGTCCGCGGCGTTCCCCAACGTGAATGGGACGTCAAGGCATGGACACTCAAACTTGTCGAGGTATGGTGCCCCCCGCACTGCTTGAAATTGCCTGCTTCTGCTACTTCCAACACTTCGTCCGGACCCAAGAGCGCCCCCCATTTGCTTTATAAGATGGCAACAGCCCGAAGAAACGCAGACCGCGACAGTCAAAAGGTGTTGAACGGTGAAGAAGCCGATGCCTATCTTACTGAGATGCTGCGTGCCTGCAAGGATTGCTGCCGTCTTGGTTTGTGCGAGCGTACATTTAAGAATACTAACATTCCGTCTTCGACCGGCCAGACTGGAGTATGGAAGTCAAAGGGCTTGCACGTCCTCCGTGCCAGCGTACGTGATCAAGAAGGCAAGAGATATGTGTTTGTCATGAGCGAGGCGGAAAGCTGGAAGCTTGCGTTTGGGCTGCAACGTTTGCGCGGTGGTACGCAGGTTCGACATCTGGGTGTAGCTGGAATGACGCCGTCCGAAGCCAGAGGCACATTGGAGATGCTGGGATGGTTGGGCTGAGCATGATGGTTTGTAGCTGTCGTGAATATGGATTGGACATTGCCGACTCTGAAACGCCGCGCTCGATGCACCGTCGACAAGAGGAGACGTCAGGCAAGATACATAGCAGAGGTCGCTGTTTATGAGCGTTTCCATGCACACCCGAAGTGAGAGCGACCCGCATGCCGAGCGAACATGTCAACAACATGGCTTTGATGATGGATGGGGCACAAGACCGAAGCTTGGAATGGAGTGCGGGGCGACGGATCACGATGAAATTGGGCACTACTACTAGTTATGTGCGTAAGAAGAGAGAGAGAGAAAGACATTGGATGATGGAGATTTTGTTTTATTTGTTTGTTGGAGTTGAGCATTCCAGCCAAGGTTGCGCATACCCACGTTGCCAATGGGGCGCAATCGGCAAAGCTGAGGGAGCGACTATTTTTTGACGAGGCTGCAAAAAGATACCTTACGAAGGCATATGAGAAGATATATGCCTACCATGTCTAGATATGCCTAAGCATATATTATATCCTTTTTAATACATGGCAAATTTGCTACACCATGGAAGCCAATCCCGTTATGGAGCGCATAAATCAGCCGTCATGGGCGCGTAATCAACTGTAACGTTTGTAATCGCCCGCCATCCAGCGCGTGACTAAGACTCGGAAATTGGACTGGTTCAACCAGGCACGATTTGTATCTCGCCTGCGCAAGACGCATCTTGATGCACATAATCATGTAGCATGCACGATAGACCGCCAGGGTGAAGCGTAGGGCTGTGAACTTTATCTGTGCGTACGCGACGTTATTTCGAACTAGCCGGATGGATGTGTCGGCAGGTCAATCCGTTCGTTTGGCACGTTTTTTATGTGGCTGCACTAGGGTATATAATGTGTAATAAAATCGCAGATTACAACAACCACCATTGGTCCGGTGGTGTAAAGGCTAGCATTCTAGACTTTGACTTTGGCATTGGCTCATTTAATCTGGCGATCCGGGTTCGAATCCCGGCCGGACCTAAATACCTTGTTTTTTTTTTCGTTTGCCTTACTACCCGGCAGCTTAATTTTTTTGTTGCGTGATTTGCGTATTATCTTGACGTTCTTTTTTTAATATATGACCAGTAATTAATTATAAGATTCTTTTGGTGTTCGGTAAGAGATTACCAGTTGCCTGTGAGGGACACTAGGGTTAGGGTTGGAATGGCCTGACAATCATCGCTAAGCGTATGTCGAACCACGAGATGATTCGGTGTGTCTGTATAAAATGGGGGTATGGAAGGCGGTCGTGATTAGGAGTGTGTATTCAAGTGCTACTACTATATTTCTTGAGCCCTTGCTTTATTGCGGCGTCGAACGCCGCGCTGTTGGTCGGTCTGAAGCGACATGCCCGACGACGAAGATTATTCCGAGTCTACTTTGTAACAAGTATGACTAACTGGCGTTGTATGAACACCTATGTTAAGTCTTGTGTAAGTTACGTGGCTTTTTCCAGGGAAGGACATGTTGGTGTGTTTCGGTACTTTGCCATGAGATTTTGCCAAATCGACCCCGTAATGCGATCTAGTGCATCTGGATAACATGGCTGGGGGCATTGTATAAGATGATTGGTTGACGAGCGAGCGCCATAAACTGGGCTGCACTCTCTGCCTTGGCCAGTTACATGCTTAAACTCAAGATGTTTCAGCTTGGCAGTCCGGCTGTCATGCGTTGGGGGGGGGGCACACTTGGCACTTTTACGATGAATATGAGGAAGATGTGGCCAAAAGACGCTATTGTTGGATCTTTTCGGCCAAATGTTCACGGTACAACCTACTCAATTGGGTGTATACTGTGAAGTTATTAAAGTGTAATAACCTTCACTCAACACTAGAGGACTTGTTGGCGCGCATACGTTCACAGTAACCAATCAACTTACGTTTATCAACAGTTGCAGAAAATTACAGAATATATTAATATTTCTCTACGATACAAAATATCCCGCCCGGAAGAACCGTACAACCGCCCTAAACTGACCGTCTTGCTGAGAAGACACTCAAAGCCAATACCAATGGCGACGGGGGCCAATGGGCTCTTTCAGCAGCGCCCACAGGTCGTCCAGGATAGCCTTGGGGAAAATCTCCAGGGCCTTGAGGTCTAAGAATGAGGAAAACACGTTACTCGTAGAGCAGCCAGTAGGCTGGGGCTTGCCGTCCACAAGGCCGATCAACCAGGACAGCGCCTTCGGCGCCCCGGTAGCCAACAGCGTGCCATGAAGGGAAACCCAGTCCCTCTCGTACTGGACCGAACCGCCATTGGCGCAGTAAAACTCGACCAAGTCGTCCGTGTTGACCACGGGACTAATTTCGTCATGAACGGGCTTGTACACGTAAAGCGGCATCTTTGGCGCGCTCTTGCCCATCGCGACCTCGCCGAGAATGGTGGCAAGCGCGCCGGATGTAAGAATAGACGGCTCCTCGAGCATGGCGACGACGTCTTCATAGAAGAACTCCTCCAGATCAGCCACCAGACACTGCTTCCTGACCTTCTCAAAGGCCGGTCTGTGCTTCGGCACAACTTGCTCGTGAATAATGCCCTTGAGCTCGGGATACTCGGCCGCCAGGCCTAGGAAGCCCGAGGGCAACAGACCCGCGGCGTAGCCCTTGTTGACGGCCTTGACGACGGGGGGGATGCTCGGCACCGTGCCGCCGAGCGCGGCCCCGACAATGTTGAGCTCCGGCGCGTACGAGGCATGCAGCTCGGCCGCCCAGCCGGTTGCGACGCTGCCCCCCGAGTACCCCCATAGGGCAACCGTGGCGTTGTGCTGGACGCCCGTGAAGGCGGTGGACTTGGTCACGGCCCGGATGCCGTCCAGCACGGCGTGCGCGGCGAGTCTGTTGGCGAGAAAGGCAGAGTGCGGACCCAAGTAGTCGGGCAGAACAACCACCCAGCCCTTGTCTAACAGGGCGGCAATCAGGAACAGTTCGGCTTGGGTTGTGAATGTGCCAAAGACTACGCCAGACTTGGACCCCAGCTGGAGAGCGTAGGATGTCGCACAGTCAATGGACGCGGCGTCGACAATGGACTGGTAGGAGAGTACCTTGGTCAGGTCTGCGTTGTGGGGGATCAGGACGGTTGTGACTGTTGCTGTTGAGCCGTTGAAGCTGTTGGTCGTCTTGTACATGATTTGATGGGCGGCTTGGAGATTGACCGACTCGATGCCAAACGCGGCAATGGGAGCCGGGGGCTTCCGGCTCTTCAGGATGGAGCCGGGCGCAAGGGCATCGAGGTCTTTGGGCGCCTCATACCACGGATCTTGACTCGGAGGCAAGAGTCCTGTTCTCTCTATTAAAGGCGCCGCCGTGGCACAGGCCAAGGTGGCAAGGAGCGAGAAATACCGCGCGATGAGCATCGTGGCGATGTGGTCTGAGGCTCGTTGGACTGGGGATGATGACACAAGCAGATGAAGAAAGACGAAGGGTGTTGAGGGAAAAGGGCGAATTAAATAGAAAAATCATGAGCCGGCAATACTTGTTCTAGACGGACCATTTTCTCAGCTCAGACGTGAGCACTCTGCTCCGAGGAGCAAACGCAGACTGAACCATCATCACAGGCACTTTCGTCTATACTTCACCGGCTACGTTGCAGCAGAAAAGCAGGTAATACTTGATATCTCCGAGGAATTCTTCTGCAGGCGGTTTGTTAAGCTCAGTCGCCCGATGTTTGTCTGGGGTTATCACGCCCGAAGATGGTCTCCCGACACCTCGTCAGGTAGTTCCGTGAGATGATGGCAACACGACCCTGTCAATACGTGCCCTGATTTCATATTGACAAAGGAGAAAATGCCGGAAAAGGCCCAGATGACGCTATCCCGACGACTAGCCAGCTCCCACGCACCGGCGGCGTGGTTGTCAAACCCGAATGCTAGAGAGTCCCGGCACCGGGATAGGAAGCCCACGATCACGGGTCGACGTTCAATCCAGACATGTGAAATCGACCAACCATGTAGATTGCGGCCCTGCGGCTCCGGCCGAGCCTAGCCTGACCGAAAAGGATATTGGGAGCATGCGCAAAGCGGCTCCCCTACATGGATCCTTGTCGCGAGGGAAAGTCTACTCCGAGCTGGTCGAGGCCGACTCGGTCTCTTTCGACAGGTCATCGGATGAAGGCATCGAAACACGGAGCTTTGCGGGGCTTTCACGCGGCACAAGGAGACTTGGAATCGTTGATATTGGGCATTTACACGCAGCATGGCCGTTTGAGAGATGGACAACTGGCTCGCACGGCATGACCTCGAATCCTCCGCATGCCGACACCCCAATTTCACCATGCAGGGTGTCATTTGCGGCGCGGCGGAACTGGGGACGGGAAGATCGACATTTCAATTAAAAAATGGAGTTTGTACCTCTGGGGGCATGCGGCCGAGGAAATTTCGATTCTTTGTGGACTTGTTGTGACCGTTAAGGCTCCAAGGCTGGTCAATTGCTTGATTACGCGTTGCAATCATGGCATGTTTGAGGCTAGGCACTCCGTACGCGAACCTTTTGTTTGTCACCTGCTGGATGGTGTTGTATTGCTTTGTCCCCCGGCTGGCAAGGCATGAGTCGGCTAAATGGAGCTCCATGTACGAATTATTGTGTGTGCCGCGGCCGATAGAGCTTCAGCTGCTTGTATTATTCAATATGAGTGGATAGGTGTTTAGATGCATCAGGACAGCTTGCGACCGTAGCAATACTGCGTCATCTCAGTATCTTCAGCCCGGTGGAATGTATTTCGCATCTATGTACTACATAGGGCGGCCACTCTAAAGTCTGGGGTTCAGTTGCTTTAGTTACACAGCATCCAGGCAACTCGAATGCTAGGACCTGCCGAGGAGCCGGACCAAGACGAGCATATAAGACACCTGCAGGGTTGTAGGCAGCTGAAGTCCGGATGTAACGCCAGGTCGGTAGCTTCGGCAAAGGCATTGTAAGCGACGTATCGCGAAGCTGTGACTGTTTGAGAGGATAACCTCGTACTCGGCGTAGAATACTTTATAGTATGAGCGGGTTCATGTGAAATAGAACCGGCTGAGCCGTTGGTACTCAGTTTTGTCCTCATCACCCTTGACGGCCACAGGGTCGCGTACTCATTCTAGTTCTACTTGACAAGTTCGACATGTACTATCCAAAATGCCGGTTGAGCCAGCTCAATCTTGCTACATTTGCAAAATCCCGTAGACCTACATTCCCGCTCCTGGGCCGTGGGCAAAAGATGCATTCAGAACGGAGAAGTGAATGCGGACATTTCGGAGAGAGCAACTGTGTACTTGGACATGTCGACCGGTTTAATTAAGAAACGTCCACCTAGTAGCTAGAATCATTATTTCTTCTGAACCGCCACTCTGCTATCACGAACACACCATAGAAAACACGAACAAGAAGTCATCTTTACAGAGCTGAGAGAACTATGACTTGCATGGAGCTTCCCGCTCTCAGATGGCAGGTCATACCAATTCCGCCAGTCTATCCTCAAGACAACCCGTACCTACTCCATGCTTCGCGGGCCGATACCATCAGGTTTGCCACAGATATAAGAGAACCCGTGACACCGTTCGCCCGGGCCCAAGCCTCAGCCGCCGACTCGGACTGAAAAAATCGCACTCTCCAACACCAGTCCTCGCAGACAGAGCCCCCCGGTGGCATGTCTGCCATGAAAACCCCAAGCCCCGTCTCATCAGGAACACCCTTGACAAAGTTGACGACCAAGCGCTCGTTAGTAGCCGGGTCTGCCGATGTCGCGAATCCAGACGCCTCAAGAGCACCAAAAATGCCAATCACGTCAAAGGCACACCAAGCCCAGAGTCTCTTCCCCTCGATGGAAAGTTGATGCTCTGTGGGAATGCAACTCAATCCAGCAACCCCAATGATGAAGCCTTGTTTATCTATCTTGACATGGCCCCTGCGCCGAAGCGCCTCTATACCGGTCCTGATGTCGTCCGTATTTCTACCAGTCTCTTGGCTGACCTGTTCCAATGCGACACGCCCTGCGGTACGTAGCAGAATGTGAAAAGCAGACTTTCCCACCGCTGCCTCTGTTTCATCCTCGCAACTTAGAACGGGCAGGCCCCGAAGAGCAGCAAGTATCTGCTCCTCATTGGGAAGATCGAGACGGCAGCTTTGTTGTCCTTGTGCTGAGACGGGCTTACCGGTGACGTCGAAGCCGTTGATGAGAAGCGTTGGAGAATGATACTCTCCCACAAGCTCCTCGACCGTTGCGCCTGAGCGTGTTTTTGCCAAGCAGTTGTTGAGTGTGTCACGGACCTTGGCTACCAACGGGCAGTCTGGAACGGTCAGCAGTTGAATCTTGATGGGGCTCTGTTGACTCATGGCCGTAGTGGATATTGAGTATAACCAAGGCGCTGCGTAAGATGAAGTTGAGATGGCGAGAGGATTGTTGGTTTTGTGTTTAGAACAGAGACCAATGTGTCTTTACGTCCGGGCTTGAACAGACTCAACAGCCAACCCTAACCCGTCCGGAGCATGAGCAAAAGGGGCCAACGCAAGCGTTCGTCAGCACTTTTACCTGCCTGCTACTAGGCAACAGAATAAGCTCTCAGGTAATTGATGCCTGGTATGTTGTGCGGTGCGGGCCGTTACATCACTCGCCTGATGCCGAATGATCCGAGATGCTGGCGTCGTCACCGCTGGACCCCTCCAAGATGTCTAGACATTCAAGGATACCCTAGTTGCATATGTAGGCAGGACCAAGGTTATTTGGGAACAGCTTAGCGGGTGCTTATATGTAGTTGGGCATATCTAATCGGAAAGCCACAGCCACGCCGATCGGACCCGTGCGACCTTTTAATACGGCCCGGTTGACGGTATGACCACAGAATCAACGCGGGGTTGTAAAGTCTGAGAATCAACAACTCCCATGACCTCAACTGGACTATCCTAACTAGATCTCTCGCGTTCTGGGTGGCTCTTTGAATAACTCTGGTATTTAATTATACACAAAGGCCGTATTCGCATTTGCCTCAACCTGGACATATCTGTCGCTGCAACCCAGAATTGCATAATGTTCAAATGTTGCCTCTCCAGGCTAAGCCAGACAAACCATGATTGATCGCAAGTCCGGCTCTTCAAGTCGCGCAACCGTAAAATCATGACATTCGAAACAACCAAAATTTTAATGAAATACAAGGACAAAGAGAAATACTCATACTTCGTCATTCAACATCTCGGCACAAATCGAATGCGCACATCGGGCTTCACAAACATGCCCCATGCCTTCCAATCATTAGCCATGTCGATGTTCTGCCCCTCGACCAGCTTCACATCAAACGTCCACAGCACCTTGGCCGCATAGATTCTGCCTTCCCACATGGCAATCTCCTTCCCGGGACACATCCGAGGCCCCTGGCTAAAGGGCTTTGAAGCGTCCAGATGGTCCGTCGCAAAATCACCATCATACAACGCATGGCTTTTCGGCAGCCACCTCTCGGGGCGGTAGCGCAGAGCATCGTGGAAATTACAGCCATCGTGAGCAAGTGCCGTAGGGCTGGTCTGGCATACCACCTAGACGACGCATCACTGGTTAGCATATCGACGGAAAAAGAGGACACAGCCGGATATAGACATGGAGTCTCCTTACACCCTTGGGAATAAAGTGTCCGTCAACCATGGCGCCGGGGCTGACGACAGGCATCCCGCTGGGGATCAAGGGCATCAGGCGCAGGGATTCGCTCAAGCAAGCCGCCAGGTAGGGCAATTTGGCTGCAGAAGTCGCCGTGATTTCGTCATAGCTCTCAAACGCTTCTCTAACCTCCCTAGTCGCGGCTTCGAGCATCCTCTGGTCGTTTGCTAAATAGTACGTCGTGAGGTACAGCCAAGTCGAGGGGCCTTCGTAGCCCGCCAGGAGCAACTGGCCTGCTACCTGCTCCAGATGGCGCATTTCCTGCCGATCCGGGAGCTCTCGGTTCTGCGGCATGAGCTGCTCGAAGAAATCGGGGTGCTCCACGTTTCCCTCTTGCTGGATGCGCTTCTGTAAGAGCTGGCGGCTGTGCTTTCGAGCGTCCGAGTGCGATCTTCTCGAAATGAGCAGCAGGTACATGTATTTTAGAGGGGCTAGGAATGGAAATCTCCAGCTCGTCTGGATTACAACAACGGCCTTGTTGAACTCGGTGAGGATTGTGAGATATGGGGGCTCTTTCACTGTACAAGGTTAGAGTGTTTAGTTTTCCTCTGCCTTTATTCTGACATGGAGCCACGTACTGTCTTGGAGAGCATTCATTTGCCGGTTGTAAGCCGTATCGGCGGATATGTCAAACGCGAGCCAACTGATCCATGTCTTGAGACTGATGCCCTCTGCAGATGTGGCCAGAGATCTCATGCGTTGCACAAAGAGGTCTACGTATTTGTGAATTGTAGGCTCCTTGGCGCGAAGCGCTCGCCCGCTGAATGCAGCAGTCATTTGCTTAGATACCTGACGGTGTCTGATGGGATCCCATTCCCAGACAAGGCCGCCATGCTTGTCGTTTCCGTGATTGTTAATTTGCGTCTTGGCAAATAGCTCTACGTATTTATCGTGAGAGCCATATATATCTGGAAAAGACGTTGTTTTAGCTCGGCCTACCAGACTTGAACTAAAATTCGTTGGGTTAGCAGTATCTTACCAGTGAATGCGTGAGGAGAGGAGAATGCAAGCTCGTTGGGTGCGACTCGAATAATGCTGCCTGTTTCTCATGCCATGGTCAGCAGGTCCAAATACACACATATACAAACGTTAAGATTGCCAGACCGTATTTTTTGATGGCGTCTTCCACAGCCCAGGGCCATCGTCCTGCTAACCTTGGGTTTTATTTAGCGAGTTACACCTTTATAGGCGGGAATACATGACTTGTTCACTTACGAGTGATATGCGTACCAAGCATCGGAAATCGCAGCAAGCTTAGGCCCTGGAAACTTGGCAAGCGGGTGACAGTGTAACCGCCAAATTGACCTCGCGGAAAGATAGAAGAACATCTAGGCAAGCATTGTTTTGTAAGCAAAAGCAAGAAAGCAGATTGAGTTAGACTGTACTCTACAGCTCGAGGCAGGCATGGGCTGGAGGCACCAACGGTCTAGGCCATATAGGCCAATAGCGGCCCGACACCCGGCTCTTCAACAGGCAAAAAAGCCATGATAGATTGACTATAGAGTCTGTGAAGGGAAAGGGCTGAGATGGGTGGAGGCTACTCGCTACTGGCTTGCGACTTGTTTGAGTTGGCCGCAGAGATAATGGAGGGTTGTTTCTCTGAGGACATGGAACTTGAAGCTTTGACGTTGGGACCCCTATCACGTGCTATTGGCATATTTGCAACTCTGATGCTTGTTTGCTCATGAGATCTTGTGTCATTGTCGTGTCCTCTGTGCTCCGCCACGGACCATGACACGCATGAATGTTGGGTCTGGTTGCTTACTCCGTATGCTTGCCGAGCCGTTGGTTCGTCAGCATCGTGTCACATTTGTGCTGGAAATAGTATCTTGGCCACCAACTTCGACCTACCGGGTCCCAACACCCATGAAAGCCGTGCCGGAATCCGGAGGTTGGGGTCGGCGGAGCGCAGTATTTTGCTCGCCTCGCCTCGAAAGGACGCACGAGTTTGGCATAGCCACAAGTAGTACTCTGTGAGCGTCCGTATTGTGTGAGCTATCAAAAGCGGTACCCAACGGAGTCTGACACCGAGAACCTGTTGGCTGAACGCTGGGGCAGGAGAACAACCAACAACGCTTGAGTGCCTTGTCTGTTGGCACCAGCGCAGAGGATATGTAACTCATTGTGGCGTAACTCATGGACATCCTCATTACAGACAACGATATGAGTTAAAAGAATAGCACAGCCAACAGCTACGTGGCTGTCGTAGAGACGCGCCAACACAACTCCAAAACGAAGCAACTACTCCGCACCAATACTACTACTATCCTGACCTTGTGCAAATAAAAGCTTAATTATTCTCAGATCAATCCAAGGGTCCAATCTACTATTTTTCTTTCTTAAAGCATAGCTAGCCATTTCACGATATATGTCCGCTTGACGACTCATCCGGGCCCCGTACATCGAATTCCTTCCTCACATGAACCTCACATGGTTTGGCTGAGCATGGCGTCCTGGCAGTCATCACACTCAGAGGATATCTACCGTGGCCACGAGGTGCCTCGGTCCATGCAGCAAGACCCTTTGTGCTGTCGCCGTCCTCTGCTCCAAGTATATTGCTAGGGGGCGAGGATTTGTTCCCGGAATTCTTGGCGTAGCTCGTGATACGAATGAAGAACTGGTGCAGAAGCACGCTGCTCGGTAGGATCGGACAGTAGACGGGGAGACAGGCGCAGACCAACGACAGAAACATATGCACACAGCTCCAGAGAGAGATCATGCTAAAGGCATCTAGTTGAAGCATGGAGGTATTAGCCGCAACAGGTTCTAGCATCCGGATTGGGGAAAATCGACCATCCTTATAATCAGCTTACAGAAAGAGTCCGTGGAATAGGTAATGACAATTTTTATGAAGCCAATGGCGCCGACTCTGTAGTCAGAATTAGCACTTGTCTTTGCATGTGCTGGCCATACTTACACGAAGCCAACTCCAAACAGTAGACGGAGCTTCCACTTGACAGAAGATGTCAAATGTAATTGGCGAATCATGACCATTGCGAGGACAACTAAACTAAAGTCTACAAACGTGTCGGGGACACTGCCCCCCCAAAACGATGATGTTCTCCGGCTGACAATCGCCTGGGACGGAGACGTCAAAGTATCGGCCAAAAGGCTTGCACTTATATCTTGCACGATGCAGAATATGACGATGAGCCCGGTCTGGAATGCGGCAAAGGCATAAATCCACAACCGATAGGTGCGATGGATGCCAAAGATGCGGCGATATAAGGCTAGAATGCGGAGCTTGACCGTGAGCAGGTGCCCGAAGAACATATAAAGGCCGACCATGTCCCACTAGTGTATTCCGCGTGTAAGCATCTCGTCTTGTAGCACTTGAGTCGACATCTGGGTCCGACTTAGCTTGCGCATGAGCTTGTAGTCAGAGGGGGACTCGCCGACTTCCTGCTCGAGGGTCCTGCCGTTGATGATGCTGATAGCTATAGTCGGGCATTGATCAGTAAAGTATTTCTTGGCAAACGGCGTGTCCATGTGCCGACTTGCCCATGAGACCAGAAAGGTTGCACATTGCGAAGAAGACGGTTGCCAGCACGGCTAGCCAATCTTCTATATCTGTGTTGCGCTGGCTGCGGCGGGCAGCGATGAAGCGCAGCACCGTGACCAAGATGCCTATTGGTGTGAAGATCAAGAGCACGATGAACTGTGCCATTTGTGCCGAGCTGTTGTACGCTGCGAATGGCATTTTGGTGAAGTTGCTTCAAGGCAGTCGTGATTTACTATAGGAGAAGAGGCAGAAAGGAAAAAAATACATATATACTTGATATATATATATACATCTCGTTAGCAACGGCATCTGGCTGGATAGCCAAGTCGAAGTGATGAAGGCGAGTGAGCCATACGTTATTTATTCACTGCACCTCATCCTATGATGTCGTGAAATGGGCTGAGCAAAGAGAGCTCACACAGCCCATTGACTTTATGAAGCCGTCAAGGTGCCTATCAGCAGGGACAATACCTGAAACATAATGCGATCCTCTTCACTGCCCATTGGTGAGCGGTTCTGCAGAGTGCTGCAGAGTCATTTCCAACCAGTAGTACGACACACCATGTAATATAAAATGAAGAATGTAGACTACCGTGAGTTTGGGGTCTGCGTCCAAGATATTACTGGTCTGTGGCTTTCCAAGTGACTGTTGGCTATTTCGTTGTGGTGAGGATATTTCGCACCAGACGTCTATAGCTGTGGAACATGGTTCACGTACAGCGTAGTTAACTAGATGCTGCCATATTAGGCGACAAGATAAGCGTATTTATATGGGTTAACAAACGATGTCAAGTTCCTAGGACGATGAAATTCTTTTATGTTAGCCTCCCGCGGCTATTATACGCAGCCTGCAACATTGGTCGCCCAAGAGCAGTTACCAATGCTTATTAATGCTTATTTTCGTGTTGACTGACCTGTGGATCACCAAACCTGTCATTCTGACCATCTATTAAAAGAACATTGAAGGAACATTCATATGTATGCCCCTGCCTGTGAGCCAGACAGCCGCCCCCAAGTTCCTCTTCATGTCTGTCCGGTAGACACCCACGTCTCATTCCGAAACGATCGCACATATTGCCTCGTGGGACTCACAATAAGCCTTGGCTTGTCGTTTTGCGAGTGGACGGTGCAACAAGGAGCTCGACACTTTCTTATGACCAGCCGACACTCCAAGCACCAAGAGGCTCGGTTGAACGAAATAAAGAGCAAGGGAGCTCGTGTCACGATTCGCGCTCGCCATGTAACCAGCAGGGAGCAAATAGAGGCAGTCCATGAAGAAGTCGTCTCTTATTTGCCACCCGTCGCAGGAGTTGCTCAGGGTGCCGTGGTGCTTCGGGATACCGCCTTTCAAGACGTGGTTGGCCGCGACTACATCAAAAGTTGAGGGTGTCTTGATCTCAACAATCTCTTCCAAGACAACACTCTCGACTTCTTCTTTGTTAGAAGCAGTCATATTAGCCTGTTAGCCAGGAGAACAAGGGCCAGGTCGGTGCCAACGGATGATGGACGTACCGGCACCGATGCTAAAAGCCGCGTGCAAATTGGCCTTGCAGTTGTGCGAATCGAGCTTCTTGACCTTGATGGCGTCGGCAAACGAAGGGCCCTCCTCGGTGGCCATTGCTCGTGTGTTGAACAGGGTAGTTGGTTTTAGGGTGAGGCTGTTAGACAAGGAAGAAAATCCAAGGGAGCAATATCCTGGGGACTTTGTGCTTCATGTATTGCGCTGGGCGGGAATTGGTGTGGGTGGCATTGGTCGGATCATGACTTGTTGGTTACCTCCTTGCGCCATTTCCGGAATGATAAAAATGACATATCCTAGGCAAAACCGCAAGGGCCGTTGGGAGAAAGCAGAGAACAATACCAAGTTGGATTTATGTTGCAGTAGTCCTTCATCAGCAGCTCTCCGTTCTATATTCTGTTTCCTTTCCCGCAACCTGGCCTTGAATCAGCCCGTTGAGTTTTCGAATCATGACAACCTTTATAATGCCGGTTATGAATGAACTTGGACCTTTAAACCTCGACACATCGTTTGTCCCCTCGATACAGTTGAGTGATACCGAGTGTGTGTATAGTTCAAGACTGAACGCGGAAGAATGTAAAGCCCAACTCTAACTACATGCAGAGACCTTGTTCTCGTCTACACCAGAAACATCTCGCCCAACATCACACAGAGCTTTGAAAAGACCATCCACAGTTCCCTCGAGTGTCTGACAGTTCACCACGACTCTGAACAGGTAGCCTTTCGGGCCGGGCGCAAAATCAACCATGAAGCCTCGAACCACCAGTTTCTGCACCATTTCCCTTGTGCGCATCGTATTCTCCTCAGCATCGTCCGGGGCCCGGCCACCAGGCGCATGGTAAAAACAAACCTGCAAACACGGCGGCGGATTTGTCGAGACGAGCTCAAAGCCAGGCGACCTGTCCACCA
This sequence comes from Metarhizium robertsii ARSEF 23, assembly GCF_000187425.2. Lineage (NCBI taxonomy): Eukaryota > Fungi > Ascomycota > Sordariomycetes > Hypocreales > Clavicipitaceae > Metarhizium > Metarhizium robertsii. Next base: position 871,831 of record NW_011942160.1, on the reverse strand, counting down.
GGGTAGCCAGCCGCTGCGCCATGTCGAAAGCATGATCAATGCCCTGCTCGAAGCCACGGGAGCCGTAGTAGACCCAGGCAAGCGCAAGCTTCAAGCTGTCGCCCCTCCGCCCGCACTGCAACGTCAAGTCCGCCAGGTCCCAAACGTCATCATCGCTCTCCTCCCCGTGGAAGAGATACCCAGCGCGCAGGGAGTTGGCGGCGTGAAACCTGCGCACATCGCCTGTCAACAGGAACGAGCACGTCATGGGCACATTGAGCATCTTCTGCGGGTTGATGGCGATGGAGTCGGCCAGCTCGGCGCCATCCAGCTTGTGTCTCTGCTTGGCCGAGAAGCACACGGAGCCGCCCCAGGAGCCGTCTACGTGCAGCCACATGCCGAACTCGTCGCACACGGCCCTGATCTCGCGGAGCGGGTCGTACGCCCCCAGGACCGTCGTTCCCGCCGTCGCGTTGACGTACAGCGGCGTTTTGCCTTGGGTCTGGGATTCCAGCACCAGAGACCGCAGGGCCGCGGGCATCATGCGTCCGGCCTTGTCTACCGGCACGCAGACAACGCTTGACGTGCCCATGCCGCAGGTCACCGCGGCCTTTTCGACCGAGAAGTGGCCGTGTGCGCTTGTGAAGATGGCAAATCGGTGTCCCTGGCAGCCCAGCAGCCTCGTGTCGGGGTACAGGACGCCCCGGGCCGTCACGAGCGACGTCAGGTTCGAAGCGCTGCCGCCCTGGCAGGTGATTCCGCCGGCGTGGGGGCCCTCGAAGCCGAAATAAGACGCCAGAGTGCGCGCCGTGACCTTTTCGACGACGGTCAGAGAGGGGGAGACACGGAAGACGTGGACGTTTGTGTTGAGCGCGGCCAGCACGAGTTCCGATGCCACACCCACGGCGTTTGTACTGGCTGTTAGCTTGTCCAGGAACCCTTGGTCCCACGTGTTGACGCTGTACCGCAGGACATCCTGGATAGTCGTCATGAGGCCGTCCTTGCCTTGTCCCTTGTCCTGCGGCAACGAGAACCCGAGGCGCTCTACGAGTTCGGAGGGGGAGTACGGCTCGACGAGTGCGTTCCGCGGACAGCCATTGGAATCTCGCTGAGGGCAACCGCTTGCTTTGGTGTCTGCTGCTTCGTCTGCTGCCCTGATGTAGGGGATGATGAGGGACTTTACGGCGTTGATCAAGTCGTCTGTCTCTTCTGCGCGCCGCAACGTCTTCTCCGGGGTCGATGAGCCATTAAGTAGGCCGTCTTCTCCGTTCGGCTCCTTCCTATGCCCGTTGGTAGGCATGACTTGTAAGTTCCAAGTACGGAGTAGTGGTATGACAAGAAGTGGTTATGCTGCAGTCATGGGCATTGCAAAAGATGCGAATTGTAGCTTTGCCATGTGCGAATCTCCTTTATAGGCCATCCCTCCGTCGTCCTGCCCTCCCCTTATTCGTATTCATGGGTTCCATGTTTCCTGTAATGGAACCTTTACCCCTCTTCGACCGTTTGGGACTATTCAGGATCGACTAACCAACCGCGTGGTTTGATTTAAGACTTTCTTCAAATCCCGCAGGTTGAGCCTGACCCGTCGCAGGGATCTCTCTGCCGTGTCTGAGTGTGACCCTATGGTGGTTACGGGGTAGTATGCCATTGGATAAGCTTTGGTACCTTTTCAGATTGTGGCGCTTTTGGCAGAGCTGAGACGTACCAGAATGATGTCTTTTCATCCGTAGAAAACTGAAAATGTCTCGCCACGGAAAGACAGAGCGGAAGGTGTGTGAGGTATTTTGTGTATTTTTTCCCTGTCACACCAAAAATGTGATAGATCTTCTCCAGAGGCACATTCTCAATTATTCTGACATCTGCTCATGCATGTGCTTCAGGGTACAATGCAAAGAAAATGGTCTTGGAACCGACTCCTCTCGGTGCGGTCATTACCCTAACCCGTACGGAGTACTCCGACCGGACTTCTCGTCTCTTTCCATACACCGCAAGAGGGATACGGTATTCTTGAACAACTGTCGGCCCTCGGCTACATGGCTACCTGGGGATAAGATGGTTAGAAATGAGATATTGTTGCATGTATAGAAACGCACACCCTTGGATATAAGCATATCGATCAAGATAATTCAGAAAATATGCAAAAAATGATGGAAAATAATATAACCGTATGAAACAATAACACACCATATAAAGAAATCACTAAATAATTGTCAACCATTCAACTCCCTTTCTTCCCCTGAACCATAACAAAATACTGCTCATGTTATATGACAGACGTTACACATGGACCCAGTCATCATAACTGTCCTCACCAGGCACGCACACGCCTTCTCTGCAAATTGCCAACATGGCAGACATCTCTTCCATCAAGCGATCGATTTGAGCTTGCGTCGCAACCTCACCGCGAGAGAAAATGTTGATGCTCAACCCATCTTCTTCCGCTATGGTAGACACCCAGACATTCATTGCAGGTAGGGAAAGGGGCGACCACGCGTCAATCCGGCATGACAGCTCGTTGGATTCCAGCGCGCTTTGATCCTGGGAGAACCGGTGGTGGACGATGGACCCAAAGTCGGTGTTCGCCGGCCATGAAGTGCTATTCTTGACAATTTCCTGCAGCCCCGTCGTTTCAAAGGGCATCGTTTCCACATGCTGCGCCTGCACTTGCTTCAGAAGCTCGCTGATTGTCTGCCCTGGGTGTAATTGAACCCGCACAGGTATCATGTTTATGCAGGGCCCTATGACGTCCTCCAGGTCGAGGACGCCCATGTTGCGACCGCTAACTAGTTGGCCAAAGACAAGGTCGGATCGCCGCAGTAGTTTCGACTGAACTAAAGCCCAAGCTGTCTTCACTACGGTGGCCAATGTGATTCCCCGTGGGGGCGTTGGCAAGGGCACATTTGCTATCGATTCGACTAGGACTGATGATCTGGAATCATTCAGTGCAGCTGTTGCTGCTGGCTGATCGAATAATGAAGTCATGGATGAACCATCAAGTAGAGATCTCCAAAAGGCGAATGTCGCTGCGTTCTGGCTCCGGTTACAATGCCGTACATATGTTGCAAAGTCTGTGGAGACGGAGATGGATTTTTCATGATACAAATCAACAAGATTCGCCATCAACTTGGGTATGGATAGGCCATCATACTGAGCGTGCGATAGACGCATTATGAGAAGATGGCGTTCATCACTGCCTCTCACAAGTGTCAGTGCCAGTGGCACCGATCCGTATAGAGTTTGTGAGGGGAAATCTTGACGACTGTATTCCTCCGCAAATGACCTCAGGTCCTTTTGATTGGCGTTGCATTCGATGATGTCCAGAGATAGGCTGCGTAGGATAACTTGCAAGATTTGGCCTGCACGCGGGATAAACACCGTCCTGAGAATCGAGTGTTTCTCGACTAGTTCTGAGCAGGTTCGCTTCAGTCGAGCTGTGTCCAGTGGCCCTGTTAGCTCCAAGAACCAGTAGTTCTGCGGCCGGCCTGCAGAAAAGGCTTGAACGATTGTTGCAGGAATGACATCAACCACGTCATCCTTGCGGAAGGGCAGGTCTTTCCAAGGCAAATCTCTCAACAATTCGTGGTCGGTGTTACTGGAAGGCTCCACGACGTACGATGCCAAGTCCGACACGGACGTGGTGGACTGTTGGATCTCTCTCGCAAGATCCACTAGTACTGGCAAGATGAATATTTGTCTTACAGTCACTGAGAGACCCTCATGACGTGCAAGGGATACTAGCTGCATAGCCGTGATTGAGTCACCACCCATCTGGAAAAAGTCGCCGTCGATATTGATGACATCTGGCCTAACCTCCAACACTCGGGCAACAATCAATTGTATTTTGCGCTCGGTTTCGGTCAATGGCCGTCGGGAGGTGTGCTCAACACTAGAGCCCCCGGCAGGCCATGAAATTTTCGTTGCCTGGTGACGCAGCTTGGATCGATCAATCTTGCCCGACCTAGTCAATGGAATATAATTGACAGCAAGAAATATGACTGGAACCATGTGCCGAGGCACATTCTGAACAAGACGCGATTCTGCAATGTGGACATCTGTGACAAACTCTTGGCTGGATTCAAAAATCGAAAATTCTTGCCTTGTAGAGTCCAGTGCCTGTCGTCTTATAAATGCTGTCAATACCTTCTGAGATGCGACATCTGGCCGTTGGAGAATTTCTACAGCCACATCCTGAGATCCTGGGAAGAAACGGCGTAGGTGGGATTCGATTTCCTCTAGTTCGACACGCTGGCCGTGGATCTTGACTTGGCTGTCACGGCGTCCAACGTATTTCAGGGAGCCGTCAGGTAGATAGTGAACGAGATCTCCGGTCCTGTATACGTGCCGCGGATAAGCGTCATGGCCTCTGAAAGACTGAAGCCATGGGGGCCGTTCGATGAAGGCTCGGCGAGTTTGTTCTTCATTATGCAGATACCCGCGACCGACGATAGGACCCTCGACAAGCAACTCTCCAACAACACCGATAGGAAGTATACGAGCGGGATTATTTCTGTCGGTGACCCAACAGGTTGCGCCACTTGCGTTTCCAATGCTTAAAGGACTTGATACCACCTGATCGTTGACGACGCAGTCTACAGAACACTCAGCTGGCCCGTATGCATTGATGAGATGAACTGAATGTCCCCATGTCGTGATGTTCTCCGGCTTGATAGCTTCGCCACTCAAGACCAAGACCTTGATCCCTTCCACTTGCGATGGGTGGAGAATTTGCGCGACAGATGGTGTAATGTGCATCCAATTTGCATCCAGTGTTTGCACCGCGTGGGGGATATTGTTTATTCGCTCAATCTCGGAGGGAACACATATGCACCCGCCCGCTATGAAGGTCGTCAAGTAGTCGCTAATGCTCACATCAAACGCGTGCGAAGCAAATTGAAATACTCGAGATTCGTCCGTAACTCTCAGTCGTTTTTGGAGCGATAGGCCACTTGTTGCATAGCATGAGTGGTCGATCACCACGCCTTTAGATTTACCGGTCGAACCGGATGTAAAGACACAATAGAGGGCGTGGTGAGGAAGGACATTTTGCTGGAGAGACAATGTCCCTATATTTGACTTCCATTGCGCAGCTTCACCCTGAGAGACCATAACCACTCGCTCAGTGAGCGGCGCAGCTTTTCCATAGGTGGAAGACGAGGATATGACAAGAGGGCAGCGTGAAGTCTCGCATATTTCACGCAAACGGGCTTCCGGATAGGAATCATCTAGCAGAATAAATGCGCCACCGGCTCTCATGACCGCACACATCGCCACAGAGACCCATTTCGACTTCTCAAAGAGTAGTGGCACAAAGACATCAGGCCCAACCCCGAGCGTCTGAAGTTGTATGGCCAGCTCCTCAGAGAGCTGAGCCAGATCCTTGTAGTTGAAGGTGCCATCCCATGCGCAGACGGCCGGTGCCCCAGGATGAACCCGGCATTGATCAAAGATCAGGTCGTGGACACATACTTCCTCTGTCTTCGGCAATTGCGCGTTCCAAGAGTGAATAACGTTGAGCTCCTCCTGACTAACAAGGTCAATGTCGCCGACGATTGTGGAGGGACCATCGATGATGCTCGAAATAGTCTGCACTAAACTATCACAGAGTCTAGATCCTTGTTCGGGAGAGAGGAAGGTGTCCCAGAAACTGAGGGAGAGGCTGACGTGATCGCTGCTAGCATTCACGTTGATGACCAATCCGTACTATATTGCATTTTAGCTTACGAAATTTTCTTTTCTTTCTTGCATATACCCTGCGGTGCTCGAACAGGCGTTCAATAGGGATAAAGAACCCGTACCTCTGTTGGATCTTCCCCTCCAACTGTCTCTACCAAGGCTAGCGCGTGTTTGTCATGTGCCTGATGACGGTTTTGTTCCTGTACTGGGGAAGCGGCCTGATAAGAGACGATGGAATTGAAGAGTGGCTCCCTGTTGAGGCCCAAGTCATGCTGGATTTCAGCCAGCGAGCAATGTTGGTGGTCGAGACTGCGAATAAAGTCGCTTTCATTTCTCTGTAGAATTGACAGCATTTGGTGGTTGCTGTCCAGCTGTAGGCGGCACACCAGCATATTGATAAACAGGCCAACCGAATTCTCAATACCGGAGAGCGGAATATCTCGCCCAGATGTTAAGTAGCCAAAGCAAACATCGTCTGTGCCGGTGTAGCAGCGTAAGACCAGGGCCCATGCTACTTGTATCACATTGGATAGCGTGAATCCGTATGTCTTGCAGAAAGCTCCAATGCGTTGTGCGTCAATATAGCGAGTCACAAAGTGCAACTTGCCCTCAGAAGAATCATTCAAGATGGGAAATAGAGTTGGGTTGACGTCACTGAGATATTCCCTCCAGTAGTCAGCAATCTGCTGGCGGGGAACAGATGTCAAGTAAGAAATATAGTCTTTGTATGGCATGACCGGCGAGTCAATATCCTTTCCACCTATTATGCCGCTTAACTCTGTGCCAAGGATACTGATGGAGATACCGTCGACTAGGGCATGACTAATGGCGAGTTCACAGAAGATCTCTGCATTACATGTTCGCTTGATAATGAATTGCCAGGGGAAAGTTCCTAGGGGTTCCATGGGAGAATCGATGGAATCTAAAACGATGACTTTGCCGGCTCCGTGATCGATGACCAATTGATCGTGTAGCCTGTCGCGGGAAGTACTCTCGGTGATAATGGTACGGAGTGCCGAGTGTCTCATCACGATCTGGGCCCATGCCTGTTGAATTTGGCTGATAGAAATGGGCAGGCGTGAGTCTGGAGTCGATACCCTCCAGACCGTTCTGGTAGTGTACAATGCATTGTTCCGCTCCTGGCTCAATAGTATGCCTTGTTGTACGGGCGAGCAAGGATAGGCTCCCTGTACCGAGGCTGGGTCAATGTCAACATGGCAAGGATGCTGCGAAAGTTGACAAAGCTCAGGGCCGGTCAGTGACAACTGGGGCGGTTTGCTAAGGGTATGGAGATACGAAGCATCAGATAACTCCTCAGCCGCGCTTTCAAGGAGAATCCGACAGGAAGAAACCCAATTCTGGATGGAAGTTTGGCGCAAGGAATGCTTGTTATACGTGAAATCGAACTCCAAAGTATCCCCAGAGACCCAAATCTCGATGTCGAATATCTCGCCCCTTGGCATCCGCGGATCCACCCCGGCCGGTATGTCCAAAATGTCGGATGTGACTTGGAGGACAGAATCTTTGCTCTCCAGACTCTGATAACTTCCATGGTAATTCATAAGAATCTCCATCGGCTCTCTGAAAGTAAGCCGCTTACTTCCCTCGGGATGCAAATACCGAGCAGTGAAGTAGCTCCAACCGTTGGATTGCGTCTGGCGTATAATGTCCTTCGTAAGTTGCGCCACGTCCATAAAGCTCGAGTCCGCCTTGGCGCGAATAAGGGCAGGCCAGATAGTTGTGAACCAACCCACAGTTCCCGAGACATCTACGGAGCTGTTCCAAGGTTCTCTTCCATGACCTTCCTGGTATATAATTGGCGGCGGACGATCTGGGAACGACTTGACAAATGAAAGGAGAATTGCAGCGTGCAGAAGCTCAACAGGTTTGGTTTGTAGTACTTCATTTGCGGGCCCAAGTAGCAGCTTTGTGACATGTGCATCAATGTTGAATTTGAGAGACATCACGTCGGCATGAATGTTCGAACACTTGGGGACCCCCCAATATTCTTCAACATCAAGCTCAAAATCCGGTATATTTGCCAACAATGGAAGTGTCTTTGACGGGATTAGATGCTTTTTCGCATATTCAGCTTGCAAATGGCACCAGACCTGGAAGGGCAAGGAGCATAGAGGTGGCAAGGACTCTCCTCCCAGTAGCATCTCGAGATCATTCAAAATGATCCGCCACGAGACAAGGTCAATGACAAGATGATGCGCAGCGAGGAAGAGATACTGATTGGCACCAACAGTTACATGGTCTACCACAAACAAGGGGCCTTGCCTGAAGTCAAGGGCCGCCTGGCTTTCCACGAAACACTTCTTGGCCATCTCCGCAACTGAGAGTGTCAGGTTGCGATAACGATATGAATGCTCAATGTCATCAGTGACTAGCTGTACCCAAACTCCAGCTTCTTTCCGGAATCGGGCGCGGAGCATTGTGTGTCTTTTCACTATTGTCGCAATAGCAGTCTTAATGGATTCCATTGGTTGTCTGAGCTTGACTAAGAAGCTCTGACTGAAATTGTTTAGGCCCTCTGAGGTTCGATCAAAAAACGCCTGTTGAATGGGGGAAAGATCGAATACCGTTCCCACAGACTCCTGAATCTCTGCTGCTGTCGCCTTGGCCGACTGAATATGGGAAGCCAATCGTCGGATAGTTTTGTGACGGAAAATATCCGCAACAGTTACCGCCATTCCTTGCTGGCGACACTGAGAAACAAGCGTCATGGCACTGATAGAGTCTCCCCCGAAGCGGAAGAAGTTATCGTCCAAGCCTACATGACTAGGGGCCTTGTTGAGCACACGGGCAATACAAGCTTGCAGTGATTTCTCGAGTTCACTGGCTGGAGTTCTTCCTTCGTCGCTGAGGGGTGAGAAATTGACATATGCATCGATTTGCTCGAGTGAGAGATTTGAGGCGGCCTCCCGGAGAAGCTTCCGGCTCACTTTGAGAGCTACACTGAGCGGAATCCCTTCCACAGGAAGGAATGCTGCAGGAACCATGGAAGGGGATAATATCTCCGCGAGCTGGGTCTGCGCCGCGAGAATTGCCATCTGGAAAGCAACTGAAGGTCCAACAAAAACAACATTGTCTGGGCCACCAATGACGGGGCTGAAGGAGTGACTGATGAATGCGGCCAACATTGGTTTCGCATTTCCATTATCAGGTCGGATCACATCAACAACCACGTCCACGTCCCTGTCCTGGGGGAAGTATTGACGGATATGATAGGCAAGTTCTTCAAGTTCTAGCCGCTGACCTTGAAGCTTGGCTTGAGTATCCTTGTGTCCCATATACAGGATGGATCCATCGGACTGGTACCGAACCAGGTCACCCGTTTTGTATAGCTGACCAAAGACACTTGATTTGAGGTGTTGCAACCAGATTGGAGGTTTGATAAAAGAGGTATTATTTTGCTTCTGGCCTCCAAGATCGCCCCGGGGGAGAATAGGGCCTTGAAGAAGGAGCTCTCCAATGGCACCCGGAGGGAGGAGCCTTTGGTGATTTGCAGGATCTACAATCCAACACACCGCACCCCTTCCGACGCCGATATCATGCGGGTCTGATGTGTTCAGAGTGTTGGGCCGGATAGTACCACGAACTAAAAACTCAGTAGGGCTATAGCCTTTGACCAACCGGACAAAGCCCTGCCACCGTGCCACGTCCCAGGAGGTCGTGGGCTCGCCACCGAGATAGACTGTCTTTAGGGATGGGACACGTGAAGGATTAATACGCCGGGCCACTGAGGGAGTGAGATTTACCCAGTTAGCATTCAGATCATGAATCGCCTTTTCCACGTCCCCCAGCCGTGATGCAGATGGGATACACACACAGCCGCCTTGTGTGAGTGCCATTAAATAATCACCAATGCTTGTGTCAGATGCAAATGAGGCAACTTGTAACATCCGAGTGTTGCTGTCTATCCCCATAGGCCCCTTGTTCGCTTCCACAGCCGAACAAAACGAGGCGTGTTCAATAATGAGTCCGTTCAGCTTACCGCTTGGCTCAGGGGTGAAGACGGCGGACAGAGCATTTTGAGGCTTTGCAACAGATGGCAGTACTACGACAGACGGCCAGAGGTACTCAGCTTCTCTGTTCACTACAACAAGATCGACCGGAAGATGACGCAGTATTTCTTTATTGGCCATCGAGCTGAGGACAATCTTGACCTTGGCGTCTGCACACACTTGCTCCAGGTGGCTTACAGAGCTAGTCGGGTCCAGGAGAACGAATGCAGCACCAGATTTCATCACCGCAAGTATCGAAACAATAACCCACATGGACCTTTCAAACAGCAAGGGGATAAATGTTTCTGCTTGAACTCCCAAGTCTACGAGTCGAGTGGCAAGTCTGGACGAAAGGCGATCCAAATCTTGATATGAGAGGTCACCGTCCCAAGAGTGGACTGCCATGGAGGAGGGACTGCATTGGAAATGTCGCTCAATGAGGTCATGCACACAGGAGTTGAGGGTTATGGGAACCTCCTCGTTCCACCTATGAAGTTGAAGCTGATCCTCAGGGCTCAACAAACTCACCTGCCCAACTTTGACGTTGGGATAGGTCGCGATGCTAATTACTGCCTCCTTCATTGTGCGAAGGATCTGCCCGGCTTGCTCTGCTGATAGGTGCTCGTCCTTCCAGTAATTCAGCGAAAGGGATATACCTTGTCTGTCTACGAGGGCATGTATGGTGATGTCATACTAGATTAATAAACGTTAGAATGACGTATAGGGCGTAGCAAGCAAATGTGTTCCGGTATTTTACCTCTGTTCGGTCCTCTCCATTGACTACCGAGAACTCGAAAGATGCACCGGAGGAGTCGTGGTCTGAAGTCCTATTTTGCACAGACATGCTGGAGTTGAACAGTTCCGCTGCACCTATGGACATGGCGTGGAATATCTCTGCGAGGGAGCAGTTTTGATACTTCAAGTTGTCAACGTTATCATCCTGATTAACCCGTAACACATCGAGCAGAGGCATATCTGAATCCAGTGGCATGTGATTGATCAAGACGTTGATGAAAGGACCGACAGCGCCTTCAATGTTTGACACGGGAGCGTCACGACCAGACGTGACATACGCAAAACAGACGGATTTGGATGTGGTATAGCACCGCAGAATAAGAGCCCAAGCTACCTGAAGGATGTTGGAGATGGTAAATCCATGTTGCCTGCAGAACTGGTAGATAATAGAGGCGTCCTCGATCTCCAGCTCGACAGAGCACAGCTCTCGCTTGATGTTACTGGTAGAAGGTGGCCTACTCTGGCTGCTGATCCTAGGGAACATACACGGTGATATGGCGGAGAGCTTCTTCTTCCAGTAATCAATGACAGTGTCCACCGGAGTTGATTGTAGGTACCTGATATAGTCGCTGTAAGGCGGCCCAGCGCCTGCAGAGAGCATCTCGTCATATGCTAACTGCACTTCTCGTGTCAGAACAGCCATGGATGTTCCATCAATCAAGGCGTGGCTGACTTTCAAGTCACAAAATGTGTCACCCCTCTTGCTCTGGCATAAAATGAGGTGCCACAGAGCATTCTGATCTCGGTGCAGTCGAGTTACACGATAATCTCGGACCAATTCCATCACATCCTCGTCGTCATACTGCAAGGTGGTTATGTTATCCGGCAATGAGACCATGACCGCTTGATTATAGTATTCCATGTGTGAACTGCTCTGCACAAAGACGGTTCGGAAAACAGGGTGTCGGTCAAGAACACTTTTCCATGCTTCCCGGAGCCGGCTCAGGTCAATGGGGTTCTGTCCAGCGACTTGAAGTTTCCAAGTGAAGCGAGGGCTGTAGAGATCATTATTCTTGGATTTGCTGAGCAAGATACCACGCTGAATGGGAGAGCATGGGTATGCATTCTCGATGATGGCACTGTTTTCTCCCTCTTGCAGACCAATCTGATCCCGGACTCTGGCGACAAATGCGTCAAGATCTTCGTAGGTTGTTGTAAGTAGGGGGAAATCGCTGAGTGTATAGGCTGAGGAGGCGTGACTTAAACCCATGACCGCCCTGATGATCGACTTTTGATACTCATCAACCCAGTCTTTCAGCAAAACTTTGTGTTTCATTTGCTCATTGAAGGTAAAATACGCCATCAACTCTCCTTGGACAACGACGGCCGAAATATTAATGAGTGCAAAGCGCGGTGCTTCTGATGCTCTATTGGTTTCTTGATGCTCTGTGTACGGCGATCTAATAATTTGTAAGATGGAGTTGTTATTCTCAAGCTGCTCTTTCACCCCCTCAAAGTTGAAAACGATTTCGACCGGCGTTGGTAATATGCTCTCCGAGTATCGCGAATCTTGGCAAAGCGAACTAAGACGGGCCCAGTCATTTGGAGTAGCCGAGCGGTGGGCATCTTTTGTGCGACGTACCATCTCTACCAGATCTTGACAATTGTCGACATTGACTAGAGTGGGATGGAGTGTAGCAAACAACCCCACCGTATTTGAAGTATCAATAGACTTATCGGCAGGCTGACGACTGTAGCCTTCATTATACATGATTGGAGCGTTCCGTTCCGCGAAGGTCTGAATGAAAGAATGGACTAATGCCGCATGCAAGATCTCAGCTGGCTGCGTCTGAAATGCATGGTTGGCACGGCCTAAGAGCAGATTTGTTGTGGAATGGTCAATCGTAAATATGGTAGTGTTGGAGTGTTTGACCTGATTTAGACGTCCTGTCATACCCCAAAACTCAAGTGGACAGACCCTAGGGACTTGCTCCCCCGAGTGAAGAAGAAGTTTGTTTCCAGTGAGATGATGCCTAGCCTTGGAATCTGTCTCTAAACTGCACCAAGCCTGGAAGGACGTTGGAACCGGAGCAAATGCAGGGATCGGGTTTTTCTGGCTTAATACAGTCTCCAGATCACCGAGTATAATGTGCCACGAAGCCAGATCAGCAACGAGACGATGGACAACAAGAATGAGATAATCGTCTTTCTGTCCATCCGGTTGCACATGATCTGCAACCAATAGCGGACCATGTTGAATATTAACACACTCTTGTGCGCTTTGCAGCACCTGAGTGATTTCATTCTCACCAGAGATGATCGAGTGCTGAAATCGGTACGAGCCTTCAGTTTGAGATGTGATGCGCTGCATCCAGGAGCCGTCACAATCCTGGCTGAACCGAGAACGAAGCATGGAATGACGTTCGACAATGGTCCTGATGGCCCTTCGCAGACGCTCAGCCTCAATTTTTCTAGTAATCTTCATGACGCTACAGTAATTGAAGTCGTCGAAACCATGTGGAGAAAAATGGAAGAAGAGTTGCTGGCTTGAAGACAAGGGGAATGGTTCATCGATCTTTTCAACAGCCAACGCATCAGCACTGTTTTTTTCGTTTCGAGCATGAGTGGCAATTCCGGCAAGCGTACGATGCCGAAATACATCTTCCATGCCAATAGAAATACCGACACGGCGACATTGGAAAACCAGCTGCATGGCTGAAATGGAATCCCCGCCCAGGTGGAAAAAGTCATCATTAGTTCCGATCATCTCCATCGCCAGGTTTAGCACCTTGGCCCAGAGTGGATGTAACTTCTGTTCCATTTCGGTCGTGGGAGTCTGCTTGACTGACGCACCGGCGTGCATATATGTTTCTAGCTCACTCCGAGTCAGCCCCGCTGCTCTTCGTTTCAGCATACGACGATCTGTCTTGCAAGAACTGGTCAGAGGGACAAAGTTCAGAGGCAGAAAGATCGTGGGCACCATGTGCTTGGGCAGCTGATTTTGTAGCCGGGCTTGAGTGAGAGCCACCTGTACAGAAAATGCTGTACTTGGAGGAGCAAAGAGATCAGCGTCAATGTCAACGTCGTTGTCATTTAGACTCGCGGGCTTGACAAAGGCAACCAAGAATGAACGAGAGGCTTCTGATTCCAACGCGAGAACATCCACTACGACACGTTCCGCGCCGTCGAAGCTATTGGATATATGATGCTCAACCTCACCAGGCTCAATGCGTTGGCCCCTAAGCTTGACTTGGGTGTCCTTGCGCCGAAAGAAACGGATCGACCCGTCTGGGCAATAATGAACCAAATCCCCCGTCTTATAGAGTCGCACACTCTGGTTGTTACGGAACCTTTCTGCCCAACCTGGGTTTTCGATAAACGCTGCTGACGTCTTTAGAGGGTCATTCAAATAACCGCGGCCAAGAATCGGGCCTTCGATGAGCAGTTCCCCAATGGCCCCTACCGCTACCAGCTTGTTGTGATCGTCTGGATCGACAATCCAACAGATACAGCCGCTCTCACGGCCAATGTTCCTTGGATCAGATGATAGATCTGGGTTGACGAGAGCCAGGACCGAACACTCTGTCGGACCAAATGTCTCCCGAAGAGATACCCGACCCTGCCACATCTTTATATCATCGTATGATGGAGTCTCACCAATGAGAATTATGGTTTGTAGTGATGGGACCTGGGTAGGCTCGAGCAGACGAACAACCGGCGGCGTTGTTTGAATCCAGGTAGCGCCGTATTGTTGAATAGCCTCTGTCAGCGCGTTGACTCGTTGAGATTCCGAAGGTATGCAGACGCAAGCACCTGCCATGAACGTTGCCAGCTGGTCCATGATGCTCACGTCCCAGGTGTAGGCGGAAAATTGTAGCACACGAGTAGAACTGTCGATGGATAAGGATTGATGCTGGGCCATCGCACTGGTACAAAACGAAGAATGATCGATAACAACGCCTTTGGGTTTCCCGGTTGAACCAGATGTGAAAACCGCATACGCTGCATGTGTAGGCTTGGCTTGTGATGATCGTATGGGCTCCGATGGGGGCACGACCCACGACTCATCTTCGCGGTCGCCAATCATGATCATCTCTCTGACCAACGACGAGGCATCCTCAGCGGTTTTGGAGGAGATCATGATTTGACAACCCAGATCGGAGCAAATGGTCTGCTTATGGGCAAGGGGGAGAGAAGGATCAAGGAGGGTAAAAGCACCGCCAGCACGGAGGACGGCAAGCATGGCCACAGATGTCCACCTAGATTTCTCACAGTGTATGGTCACATATGTCTCCGGTTCAACACCACGGTGGGTCAAAACTCGAGACAGGCTGAACGACAATTGATCCAGCTCCGCGTAAGAGAAATCACCATCCCACGCACAAACAGCCTGAGCTGAAGGGGTAGACAGGAAAAATGGCTCGATGGCTTCATGTATGCACACCTGTCGCGTCTCGGGGAGAACCTCGTTCCGCAATTGTAACCAGTGAAGATGATCTTCGCTTAGAAGATCGACATCCCGGATTTTTGCATTCGTCAAGGCTACCGAACTCAGAAGGGCTCTTTCAAAGGCAGCTGCAAGATCATGGACCTGGCTTGGTGTGAATGAGTGCTCGTAGTACCACAGCGCATATTCCATGTCGTCTTTGGATACAGAAACGTTTAACGTAAGGTCATACTGTAAGATGTATTAGCGACGTTATGTGAATGTAATGCAAAACGTGGAGATGGAAAAAGCTACCTCTGTCGGGTCGTCACTGTCGACTGTACGTATGGAAAGCCCAGAGGTATGATTGACTTGTTGTTGCTCAGATTTGGTCTGGACTGAGACCACCGTATTGAACAAGCCACGTCCAGAAATACCCAACGAATGGTATATCTCGGCCAGAGAGGTGTGCTGATGATCCAGCCCTCGTAGGAAGTCCGAGTGAATCGACTGGACCAGATCTGCAATGGCGTTGCTGCCGTCCAAGTGCATCTTGCTTACAAGAATATTGATTAAAGGCCCGATGACCTTGTCTATTCCAGCAATCGGCATATTTCGACCGGTGACCAGATAGCCAAAACATACAGCATCAGATGCAGTGTAAGCTCTCAGAACCAAACCCCAAGCCAGCTGAACCAGGCTAAACAGGGTGACCCCATTCTCTCCACAGAACACTTGAAGTGGGCGAAGATCTTCAAGCTTCCGGGTGACATATGATACTGAACCCGGGTAATTGGGGTCTTGAGAATGGTGTAGAGTGGGAAGGATACAGTGGTCTGACCCCTCTAGATATGTGGCCCAGAACTGCGTGGCTACTCCACTGGGAAGACTCTGAACATAAGAAATATAATCTTTCAGAGTTGCCACGGGCTCGGAGAAAATTTGGTCTCCATAAGCACGAGACAGTTGCTGTTCAAGCAAACTCGTTGAAAACCCATCCACCAGAGCGTGAAGGATGCGAAGCTCACATAAGAGCGCAACGCCTGCACGAGTCACAATGAGTTGCCACGGGCGGGATGCTGTGACACTACCGAACCCTTGAGAGACCGGAGAGTTTATACCATCAGCATCGGCAAGGATGACATCGCCGGCTGAGTGTCTCAGCACCACTTGGTCCCAGAGCTGACCCGAATGGCTCTCCACGAAGATGGTGCGGAGAATGGGATTGTGATTGACAACCTTATGCCATGAGCGTATGAAGCGGTCAACATCAATGCCTTCCATAGTTTGAACCTCCCATGTAGTACTGGTAATGTATTGTGCTGCATCCTTGGCTTGACTGAGGAGCATGCCTAGTTGAATGCTTGAACATGGGTAAGCATCGTCGATCTCTGTTATGTCGTGTACTTCTGCCACGGTGGCAACCGTATCGACTAGATGCGCCAGATCACTGTAGCCGATTTGTAGAAGAGGGAAGTCGGCAAGCGTAAATTGCCTCTGGATTTCCTGGAGCTTCACACTGGCCTCGCGCAATGCAGCCTCAAAGGACCAACCCCACTGCCGAATGCGATCTTGGGGCATAGCTTGGTGATGGGAGATTTCCACCTGCAACTGTCCACGATGAACTACAGCTGACACGTCGAAGAGCTCAAATCGAGTAGCAGTGGCTGCTACGTCAAACCGAGTATACTGAGTCTCAGCCATGTGGAATAGTCCCTGTCGCTGTTCCAACTGTTGGAACGATCCAGCATAGTTGAATACTATCTCGAGGGGCACCTCCAGCGGCAGTTGGCTGCGTCCTGCGGGGTGTAGGAATCGTGATGCAAAATAAGCCCATCCGTTATTTCGGACTTGTCGTCGCCCATCTTTGGTTCGTTTCACCACCTCGATAAGACTATGCGTCGGGTGCACGGTGATTAGGGTAGGCCATATAGTGGTAAACCATCCTACGGTTCGGGATAAATCGATCGAGGGATCCCATACTTCTCTTCCATGTCCCTCGCTATAGACGATTGGGGCATCTCGATCTGGGAACTGTTTCATGAACGAGTAGACGAGTGCAGCCTGAATGATTTCCACGGGTCTCGTCCGCAAGGCATCATTAGCGTGACCCAAAAGACTCTCGGTCACTTCTGCATCCAAGGTGAAGCCGATAGAGACAACATCCGAACAAGTGTTAGATCGGCTTGTCAAGCCCCAGTAATCCATGCATGTAAAGGTTGTCGACGGCGGGACATGGTTCTCTGTAGGTGTCAGATACACTTTCTGAGGGGGCAGTTGTTCCCGGACATGCTGAGCCTGGAGATGGCACCAGGACTGAAAGGATAACGATGACTCGATGTTGCGACAACCGCGAGCATTAGAGGCGGAAGATGCTTCCAGGGACTCCTCCAGATCGCTGAGGATAATTCGCCACGAGACATGGTCTACCACGAGGTGATGCGCCACCAGGAGAATGTATTGCCCCTGACCATGGACTTGATAGAGGTCAACTGCCAGCAAAGGACCACTGACGATATTAAGGCTTTGCTGGGTCTTCAATGCATGGGGCTCAATGGACGCAACATCGGCCACCTCGTGCGATTTGAATAAATAGGGCCAGGACGACTCTGGCTTGGAAGTTATGCTCTGCGTCCACAGGCCCTCTGCATCCTGACTAAACCGGGCTCGCAGCATCACGTGATGTCGAACCACGTCGTGGACGGCGTCCTCCAAGTCTTCCACAGAAACATTTCTTGCGAGAGACAAAAAAAAGCTTTGATTATAGTGATTATGGGACTCCTGCGGCACGACGTCGAAAAACATCTCTTGTATCGGAGACAATGCAAATGATACATCCAGCTCCTCAGGTTGCGGCAGAAGCAGGGCTGTGGTGTTTTTCGCACGCGACGCCAGTTTCTCAATCGTGCTCTGGGTCAAGACATCGCCAACAGACATGGCAATTTGAAGAGCACTTGCACGCGCCACGAGCGACATGGCACTGATGGAATCACCGCCCAGCGCGAGAAAGCTATCGTCGATGCTGACCTCGCCAAGTGGTAGGTTCAAGACCTTGGCGCACAGCATCCCTAGAGCTCGTTGCATTTCCGTTTCCGGTGCTCGTTTGGTTCTGCGAGGGTTGATAAAGGCTTTGATGTCCTTCCGATTCAAATTCCTACCCAGATTCTGCAACACACCACGGTTCACCTTCCCAGATAGCGACAGTGCAATGCGATTCACGGGCAGGAAAAGGGTGGGAATCATGTAGGGCGGGATCGTGTCGCGCAGTTTGGACTCGGTCCTCTGCACATCGGCAAGGAACGAGGCTGTTGCTGGGAGTATGCTCATCTCTGTGGATGATGAGTGGCCATTGGAGAGTTTCTGCAGATGAGGAACCTCTAAGAAAGCTGCGAGGATTGACTTCCCTTGTTGTTCATTTGGATGAAGAACCTCCGCTGCGACGTTAGTCGCCTGGGGGAACAGGCGATGCACATGGTGCTCGACGTCGCCCAGTTCAATTCGCTGACCGTGAATTTTTACCTGGAGATCTTTGCGGCCGATATATTTCAGGTCCCCGGTAGGTAGTAGCTGCACAAGATCGCCAGTTTTGTACACACGATCTTCTTCGCCGCGAAGTCGCTGGAGCCATCGCATTGATGGAACGAAGACAGATGATGTCAGTTCCGGGGCATTAAGGTACCCTCGTCCAACAATTGGTCCCTCGATAATTAGCTCACCTATTGCGCCGATAGGGACCAGTTGCTCGTCATCAGCAGGATCTACAACCCAACAAACACCTCCCATGCCCTTACCGAGCACTTGAGGAGGATGACTTAGGCTCACCGGGTTTTGCCCAGTTGCGGCACAGGAGCACTCCGCAGGCCCGTACAAATTAATGAGACGGACTTTGTCTTGCCATTTCTCAACATCAGCTTGGGTCATGGCCTCACCGCTCATGACAAGGATCTGCAGACTGGATACATCGCCTACATCAAGCATTCTAGCCACAGAGGGAGTTAATTCTGCAAAGTTTGCGCGCGACTCCCTCAAAGAAGCTGGTAGGTTATTCTTAACATTCTCGCTATGTGGAATAAAGATGGAGCCTCCATGCATTAAAGGAAGCAGATGATCGGTGATACTGACATCGAATGCATAGGATGCGAATTGGAAGACCCGCGTGCTTTGGTCCATACCGATGAGCCGCCCTACCGCCAGGCTGCTGGTGCAGAAGGAGGAATGCTCGATAAGGATGCACTTTGGTGTACCGGTAGATCCACTGGTGAAGACGCAGTAGGCAATTTGCCTGGGATCAGAAACCGGAACTGGGAGGGCCACTCCGTTAGGGAAACCAGAGGACGCAAGATCTTGCCGCGAGCACACCACTACCCGTGCCTCTGGGACCAGTGTGGATGCCAGATCGGCGTGTTTCGCTGATGCTACAATTATCTTTGCCTCAACAGCTTCGCAAAGGGATTTCAGGCGGGGGGCTGGCTGTGAAGGATCAAGCAGAAGAAACGCCAAGCCAGCCCGCATCACACCAAGCAACGCAATTGCTGTGTTCATGGACTTCTCTGATAAGATAGGGACAATCGTCTCGGGCTTCACTTGGGCTGAGGAGAGTAGGTGCGCTGACAGGCTGGAGGAAGACGAGTCCAGTTCGCGGTACGTTAGCGTCCCATCCCAGGCGTCCACGGCAATTGCGTCTGGCGTATTTTCACTATGGGATAAAATTAAATCGTGTACGCAAGCCTGAACACGTGGTGGCAGATGGGTGTTCCGCTTTAGGAGAGATTGCATGCCCTGTGGACTAATCTCCTTCAGATCCCTGACAAACATAGCGTTATCCATGATTCGGGAAATTGCATTAGACAGTTGGAACAGCATCATTTGCATGACGGCGGGCTCGGTGATGTGGCTGTCAAACGCGACTCGGAACTTGATTGCGGAGGAAGCCAAGTCGCACGTGAGGCTGATGGCATATGAGGAGAATGCTTTCTCGTCATGAGCATACTCGTAGGCCACAGAGAAGTCTGACGATTCGGTGCTTTCTTCATTCATCCACTGAATCACAAGCAGACTCTGGAACTGGCAAGCTAACGCGGCCTCGGGGCTCAGCGAGCGGATGGATTGGAGCCCGGTCTGCTCGAATCGTATCATTTGGGTTCCCCGTGTTCGGATGTCTCCCAGTGCATCTTTGGTACACATGTTGGGGTCGACGCGAACGCGGATGGGTACTGTGGCAATAGTTGGGCCTGTCATGTTCTCAATGCCTGGGACTGGAGCGCTGCGTCCAGCGACAGTGGTGCCAAAAACCACATCGTCCGAGCTGCTGTAGCTCGAGATCACCGCTGCCCAAGCTAGGCGTACTATTGTGGAAATGGTGAAGTCAGAAGACAGCCCACGGAGCGCGAGCGTGTGTTCGAGGAAGCCATCTATGGATGGAACATGGTGAGCTGACGGCAGCGGGGGGAACTGTTCGCAGGAAAGGCCCTCGAATTCGTTTCTCCAGAACTCGGAGCTAGCAACATCATCAGCGCGGCAAATGTAGTCCACGAACCCATTGAACGGACGAGGAGATAACATCTGGCCCATATAGGCTGTTTGCAGATCCTGGACAAGCATAGGGATGGACCATCCGTCGTATAAAGCGTGATGCAGCGTCACCACCAGATACCACCCGCCCTGCTTAGAATCCTGCACAATGGCAGCTCTGGCTAGAGGACCTCCCATGCGTATAGGTATAGAGGCTTCCACTTTGAAATACTCATCTAGATTAGCTGCCTCGTGCCACTCAACTTCAGAATCCAGTACGGCCTGGTATAGTTGTCCATCGGCGTCTTGGACGATTCGAGTGCGTAGAATGACATTCGCCTTTACGGTCGACTCCCAAGCCTTCTTCATGCTATCGAGGTCGACACCGGACGGCAGCCGTATAGGAAAATAGCCCTGGTAGGCCCCTTGTTGCTTCAAGCTTAACGCCAGCAACCCAGCTTGGAGGGCGGTTGCGGGATAGATGTCTTGGATTCGGTCAGTGGATGTAGAACACGAGCTGGCTACCAGAGAACAGAGTCGGCTTATTTCAGCCTCATCTGGCAGAAGGAGAAACGGTGGAATTGGTCGCGCTGTTAAGTCGCCTTCACTGCGATGCATCTTTCCAGCCAACGCTGCGAGGGTCGGCTCGCTGAAGATATCTACCACCTGTACCGTCCAACCGGCCTGACGAGCATCCCCGACGAAGCGGATAGCCGAGATCGAGTCCCCTCCATGCTCGAAGAAGGTATCATTCATTCCGATATCCTCGACCGGCACCTTCAACACACGACCAGAGATAGACTGGACAAGACGCTCCGTCTCAGTGGTCGGGGCTCGTTTAACTTTGCTTGCCGCCATGTAGTGTCTTTTTTCTTCTCTTGCGAGACGGGAAGCAGCTTGGCGTACAGTTTTTCTCTCTGTTTTACCAGACGATGAGAGAGGGATCTTCACCACGGGTATAAAAGTTGCCGGCACCATGGCAGGTGGGAGCTTCTTGCGGAGTTGAGTTACCACTGTCTGCACCTTGGCTCGGAACGTATCACTAGGTTGATTGAAGAGGCCATGTGCAGAAGCTTCTCCCCGAAGATCATGATACTCGCTGGGAATTTCGATGAATGCCATCAAGGCAGGTCTTTCGTCATCACTGACTGGAACAATCAGGTCCACCATCAGACGCGTCGCCTCTGCAAAGCACTCCTTCAAATAATGCTCGATTTCTCCTAGCTCAAGTCTTTGTCCTCTCACTTTCACTTGGGTATCTTTGCGGCCGACATAGCACATTGATCCGTTATTCGGGTGATAATGAACCAGATCTCCCGTTTTGTACAACCTCCGTGGACCAGATTTGAGTGGAAACCGGCGAACCCACGCGGGATCCTCGATAAAGGCTGCAGAAGTTTTCTGTTCATCATTCAAATAGCCCCGACTCAAGATCGCGCCCTCGACAACAAGTTCACCAACTGTACCAATTGGAGCCAGCTTATCATGGTCCTCCTGGTCAACGATCCAGCCAACACTACCGGTAGCATAGCCAATGTTGGAATGATCCGTCGTGCTCGTGATGGAGGCATTGACGAAGCAATCAACAGAACATTCCGCAGGTCCATATGCGTTGACCAGCTTCACTGCGCCAGCCCAGGTGGTCACCAGACCTGCGGTCATCGGCTCTCCGCTGAGCACCAGAGTGCGCAGCCCAGGAACATCTTCTGGCCTCAGAAGCTCGGCTAGTGACGGGGTGATATGCATGTAGTTGGCTTGGAGTCCCTCTACAGCCAACGCAAGGTTGTTCTCCCGCTGCGAGGCCTGCGGAATACAGATACAACCCCCGGCAAGCAAAGTCGCCAGATGGTCAGAGACGCTCACGTCGAAGGCATAAGAAGCCACCTGGAGAGCCCGTGTGTTCCTGTCAATACCCATTGGCCCTATGAGGGCTTGCATGCTCGTAAGGCATGCCGCGTGCTCAATGACAACGCCCTTTGGGGTACCGGTGGTGCCGCTGGTGAAGACTGCATACACCCTGTTGTTCGGTTGGACACCGGACGCCCTCCACACTTTGGGTGTTGTTGATTTGTTATCCGCCTCCTCTTGCCATTCATCACTATCCAGAAGAATAACCGTGGAAGCAATGTTCAACGCAGCAGACGAGAGTGAGGTGGACGTAAGCAAAACAGGGGCATCTAGCTGACTATGAATGAGTTTCAGACGATCCAAGGGATGTGCAGGATCCATCAACACAAACGCACCGCCGGCGAGCATTATCGCGAGCATGGCAATAGGTGTCCACTTGCACTTCTCCAGGTATACAGGGATAAGTACTTCTGGCCCTACCCCCCGCCCAATTAATACCTCGGCGAGCTGAGAGGACAAGCTGTCTAACTCGCTATAAGACAGGTCGCCATCCCATGAACAGACGGCAGGTGCTTGCGGCTGGCTCTTGCAATAACCGTCTATCACCTCGTGCACCAGGCCGTCCATCTGGGGAGGGATATTCTGGTTCCAGGCCTGAAGCTGCTGTATTGTCTCCGGCCCGACCAGATCAATATCAGAAACATTTAAGGATTGCTTTTCCACAAGTTGAAGGATCGCTTGTCCCAGATGATAGCACAAAGTTTCAGTTTCTGCTTTACTCAGCACTTCTGAATCAAAGGATGCTTGGATCAAAATATGGTCTCCGTTGAGATTGCATAGCAGGGTCAATGGATACGTATTAATGGCGGCGATATTTCCCGTGAATCGCTGAACCTCATGCATAAGCTTTGGCTGGTAAAAGCTTTGCTGTTGTTGAATGACGAGGAGATTCTGGAATTGACACGCGACCGCGGCATCTGCTCCTAGAGCCTTGATGTTGTGAAGACCGGTCGCCTCATAAGGAATCATGTCAATGGTTCGAGCCTGCACATTCTCCAATGACTCCAGCACAGATTCTGCGGGATTGATATTTACCCGGAATGGGACTGTCGCCATTGTAGGGCCTGTCATCTGCTCAATGTCTGCGACAGGCGCGCTACGTCCGGCGACAGTCGCACCAAAGACAACATCACGCGAATCTGTGTGCTTGGATAATACCATAGCCCAGGCAAGGCGGACTATGGTTGAAAGGGTAAACTTGGAGCCTACAGACGGAGTCTCCAGCCTGTGTTCCACAAGCTGCAGAGTAGTCGCCATGTTAGCACGGTTAAGCTGAACCGAGGGAGTCGGAAACACGGCGCAGTTCAAGTCTGTGAACTGAGACCGCCAAAACTTGTTAGAAGCTGATATATCCACACGACTCAGATATTCTACAAAGCCTGTGAACGGCCGAGGCTTCAAACTCTGACCAGCGTAGGCCGACTCTAATTGCTCAAGAAGAAGCGTCATTGACCAACCATCATACACGGCGTGGTGAATAGTGAGGACCAAAAATGTCTCAGACTCTTGAGAAATTATGACGCATTGAAGCAGCGACGCTCCTAGTGCAATCCTGGCCTCCTTTGTGGCCTTCATGGTCTCCTCGAAACTTGAGGACTCTATCACGCAGGTAGGGCCATGCTTTAAGACGACCTGGAACGTGCGAGCGGACTGTGACTGGATAATTCGTGTCCGCAAGATGGGATTGGCAGCTATGACCATGTTCCATGCGGCCGCAAGACGAGGAATATCGACGCCCGGATCGATTCGGTGCTGGTACTGAGCTACGTATGATCCTTGCTGTTTAATAGTCAGACTCACAAGACCCTCCTGAAGCGCCGTGCATGGGTAAATGTCTTCTATATCATCGGAGGATGCCTGGCATTCGTTCATCGCTATCTCTATGAGCACCTCGGCCTTCTCTTCCGATGGTATTAGACTGAATGGAGCAGAATTTTGGACGGATGATAGATCACGGCGCTGTAACCCTTCGGCCAAACGTGATAGGCTGGGCCTGCTAAAGATGTCGGAGACCACCAGAGTATAGCCTGCCGCGCGTGTAAGGCCCACGATTTTCATGGCTGTTATGGAATCGCCGCCGAGCTGGAAGAGATTGTCACTAACTCCCACACTTTCCGTCGGCAGGTCAAGCGCTGTAGCCCAGAGACTCTGCATGAGCTTCTCATTTGGCGTTGTAGGCTGCATCTTTCCGCTTCCTCCCCTGGCATCCACCAGCACCTCGAGGTCGGTGCGAGAGAGTCGTGACGCAGCTACTCGAATGATGCGACGGTTAGTTTTTCCTGACTTGGTTCTCGGAATCATCGAAATCTGAATCATGAGTTGAGGGATCATGTGGTT
Source organism: Metarhizium robertsii ARSEF 23 (assembly GCF_000187425.2). Taxonomy (NCBI): domain Eukaryota; kingdom Fungi; phylum Ascomycota; class Sordariomycetes; order Hypocreales; family Clavicipitaceae; genus Metarhizium; species Metarhizium robertsii. The sequence continues at coordinate 847,252 of NW_011942160.1, read as the reverse complement.
GGGGATGGAAAGAGGTAGCTTCGTTTGGATGTCTTGGGACAGCGAGCGGAAGCTGTCGCTCGCTGGTATCAAGAGTGACTGCGGCGGGAGATTCTGGCTTGTGTCCGCTTCGTTGCAGAGAAATGCAATCAAAATACTAGATCTGGCTTGATCAATCGGATGGATAACATCAACCACGACATTGTACCCCGGAGGTAAATAACGTCGAATAAGAAATTCGGCCTCTTCCAGTTCTATTCTATGGCCACGAAGCTTGATTTGGCTATCTTTGCGACCCAGATATCGCAGAGAGCCATCCGGATTATAATGCACCAAATCACCAGTTCGATATAACCGACAACCGTTGTACGAAGTGGGCAACCAGGATGGTCGAGCAGAAACGAAGGAGATCTCGGTGGCATCAGGCCGACGAAAGTATTCGCGAGCTACAACAGGCCCTTCGAATATGAGCTCTCCTATTGCGCCAATAGGCATGGGTCGATTGATGTTGGATGGATCAACGACCCAACCAGAACCTCCAACGGGCCATCCAATTGTGCCCATGGTCCATCGACCGGCCTCTACAGGCTGCGTAGTGCAAATAGTGCACTCGGTAGGGCCGTAAGCGTTGACAAGCTCGACTTTGCTGCACCAGGTATCGGCGATATCTTGGGGCAGGTTCTCTCCGGTCAGGATCATGGTGCGCACGCTGGGGAAGTCTTTGGGCTGGAAAAGACGAACGAAAGACGGGGTGAAGGCCACCCAGTTGACTTTAACAGTTGATATAAATGTCGCCAGCTCATTCATTCTTGCCATTTGTGAAGGGATGCAGACACATCCCCCCGATGTCAGGACCGCAAAGATTTCCCAAACACTAACATCGAAAGTGTATGAGGCGAATTGCAACGCTCGGGTCTCACCATTTATGCTTAATCTGCGACTCTGCTCACGTATGCTTGTGGAGAGCCCATCGTGCTGAAGGATGATGCCCTTGGGACGACCGGTGCTGCCGGAGGTGTATAGGATGTATGCGCCGTTGCTCGGTTGCACCGGTGAAAATGGATCCAGGAGTTGCGCGGCGGAGTGCGCAAACATGTCTGAAGAAATGACAATCTTCCTCGCAGAGGATTGAAAGTCAATATTGGCCGTTGTCGAGGAGACGATGATGATCTCTGGCGTGGCCTCCTCAAGCATGGCCTGAATACGCTCGACGGGAGCGCTAGGGTCCAACGGCACACATATGCCTCCTGCCCTGAGGACAGCCAGCTTAGAAACAGGCACCCAGGCGGACCGTTCAAGGCAAATCGGCACAGGCATCTCCGGTCCAACTCCCTGATCTATTAGATACGCAGCGAGCGAGGAGGTATGATCCCACAACTGTTGGTACGTGAAGCTTCCATCCCATGCGTCTATCGCCAGCCGGTCCGGATGTGCAATGCATTCCTCCCTGACCATATCATGGATACAGGCGCTCACTGTAGCAGCCGGGGGGCTGTTCCAATCCATAATTTGAACCAGGTCTGTGGCGCTCACCATATTCACCTCGGACACAGACACATCCGGCCGGGTGGTGATCTCTCCAAGTACGGCGCTGAAAGTGCGTTTTATGCTGCGAGCCAACTCAGGCGGAATCTTATTTACCCAATAGGTAAATGAGACAGCCGCATCCTCGCGGCCAGCCCTGACATTCAAGACTATATCGAACTAGTGTGGCTGGGTCAGCTCACGTCTGTGTCGAGTTGTGAAGACAGCTCACCTCGGTGGGTTGTTGATCAAGGATCTCGATAAAATCTATAGTTGCACTCGTATTAATGGGTAGCAGCTTTTGGTAAGTGATGATGGTGTTGAACATGGGTGTTCCAGAATGGCCCAGGGCACGGTATATCGCGGCTAGAGAGCAGTGCTGGTTGGGAAGACTTCGCATATACCGGTCACGGCATTCGTGTAAATGCGTCCGGACGCTTAGATCACCTTGGAGATCAATCCTCGCGATCAGCATATTGATAAGAGGGCCCACCATATCCTCTACCCCATCAATCGGAACGTCTCGTCCGGATGTTAAATAGCCAAAGGCAACTGTCTCATTGCCCGTGTAGCATTGAAGCACAATGGCCCATGCCAGCTGAACCACATTGAAGAGTGTGATACCCTCTTCTCTGCAGAAAGAAAATAGCTTGTGCGTATCCTGGATAACAATGTCGAGATCTACGAGTTTGCCGACTGTCGTGGTGGGCTGCGAACTCGGAAACGCAGGAAAGTGACACGGCTCAGTTCCCTCGAGGTAATCTTTCCAATATTCTAGCACGGGATCCCGAGAGACCTGGTTTAGATAACCGACATATTGGCTATACAAGGGAGGAGCCCTTTTCGGCCGTTCCGCATCATACGCACGCTGAACGTCCCGGATCAACAATTGCATTGACTCACCATCCATAAGAGCATGGCTTATCTGAATCTCGCACGTTATACTACTGTCATTCAGAGGTCTCAGAGTGAGACTCCAAGGAAGTAATGTGCGACTTTCCAAGACACCAGGAGCCTCATTCGTTGTGATTTGGATTTGGTCCGGGGCATTCGAGGGCAGGATTTTCACCGGAAGGGGCGGACTCGTCAACAGAACTTGGTAGTGGAAACCATCTTGGCTCTGCACAAATAATGTCCGGAGTATAGAGTGGCTCATGGCTACTTGCTGCCATGCCTCCTGAAGCCTGTGCAACACGACCACAGATCCATCACGGGAGCGTGCCTCCCATGAGGTACGAGACCAGTAGGCCTGAGGGTCCCGAGCTTGACTTAATAACATTCCCTGCTGAATGAAAGAGGCCGGGTAGATGTCTGAGATGTCTGACGGACTAAGAATATCTTGATGAGCTAATATATCCAGGATCAGGGTCTCCAGCTCTGCTGAAGTAATGGACAGCTGGGGGAAGTCATCGAGCGTAGGCCGAAACGGGAGGTTCTCCAGTCGCCGCAGCAGCTCATCCAACGTGTCTTGGGAAAGCTGGAACCATTGACTAATTGCGTCCTGGTGCAGCATATGCTCCCCATAGACCAGGGAAACAGTGAGTGAGCTGCTGGATTGCAACAGATTAAGCTCAAAGAGGGCTGGCTTCCGAACTTGGTGCGGTTCACTACCACCTAGAGATGATATCTCTTGCAGAAACAGTTCTCCTACTCCAGATCCCGAGCCGAGATCCCGATGCTCCTTCTCTTGCTTCCAATGAAAGATTGCCTCCATTGGAAACGTGTGTTTAGAATGGATTGAATGTTCTTTACACGCTTTCCGATGAGCATGCTTTGCTCGGCGCACCACATCCACCACATCGCCATCTTGACCCGATTGCAACATGATAGGCGTGTATGTGGTAAACTGACCGACAACTTGAGAAACACCTGCCGTCCGTCCATCGCGTTCGATGAAAATTTGCAAACCGTCTCGCCCTGGGAAGCTGGCCCTGAAGGCATGCAAAAAGGCACCCAGGAGTATCTCTGGCGGCTCTGCGCGAAGGGCATGCTGTCCCCTCTGCAGTAACAAGGCGGTTCTGGAGGCATCCAAAATAAACTCAGTCGAGATGGTCCTGCTACTCTTCGTACTGCTGGAATCGACTGATCCCCAAAAGCTGGACAGGGTCCATCCAGCGGGCTGTCCGTTGAGTTGTCCGTTTATATGGGGTTTAATAGCCTCACACCACGACTGGAACGATCCTGTTGCGACGGACGAAGAAAAGTCACCGCCGGTCAAACAGCTGCTGAGCTCGTCGAGAATGATCTTCCAGGAAGGGACGTCAACAACGATCTGGGAGGCTACCAAGAGTAGATGCTGACTATCATCGCTCTGCGTGGTGATTAAATCAGCCAAAAGAAGTGGTCCGGTTTCCAGGTTGAGACGCTCCGGGCGAGGATCCAGTGTTGCCACAGAAGCAGCAGAGGTTTGAATGTAGGAACATTGGTACGAGCCCCGGATCAAAGATGTCACTGTCTGCATCAACTGGCCGTCTTTTCCAGTAGTAAATCTCATGGACAGGCTGGGTTGGCGATGAATGACGGACTGTATCGCGGATTCCAACTCTATTAGACTGATGGGCCTCGCCAAGCGTAGAAGTAGGGTTCGACTGGGAACTTGGAAACCTTGAGACTCCCGGCCGGGTAAGCTCTTTTGCTGGAGCAGCATGTGCTGTACTGGGGAGAGGGGAAATGGCAGGGCCGTGGAGGGGGCCTGGGAGTCCACCTGCGTGAGGATTCTAGCGTTCAATTCAGCAATTGTAGGATATTGGAAAATCTCTTGGGTCGTGATGGACAGACCCCGATGGCGACAATGGGCGCTCAGCTGCATGGCCGAGATGGAGTCGCCTCCTCTGCGGAAGAAAGAATCGTGCAGGGCGAGCTCCTCAGCTTGCAGTCCGAGAATGTGGGCAAATGAGCCTTGAAGGATCCTTTCGATGTCTGTTTTTGGAGAATAATGCCTGCTCTTCTGGTGTAACATGTACACCTCAATGCCGGCCCATGGCCGTTGGGCGGTTTCTTCTCGGAGCCGCCTACGATCTGTCTTGCCTGATATAGACAGGGGAATATAGTTCAGCGCGACAAAGGCCCCGGGAACCATGTATGCGGGCACGCGCCCTTTCAGTTCCATCTCTACCTTCTCCATTTGAAGGCGGAAGACGTCTGTTGGTGTGGCAAACAAGCCAGTGGCCGGGGATTCTTGGTCGACCACAGCATCCCGGAGTCGCACGAATGCTACGAGGACGGCCTGCGTACCAACGCCGCGGTGCACCTGGACCACGTCTACGACCACCTGGTGGCGCTGACGGAGCAGGTCTCCGATATGCCATTCGACTTCGCCCAGCTCAATGCGCTGGCCACGAACTTTGGCCTGGGTGTCTTTCCGGCCCAGGCACCGGAGAGATCCATCGGGTTGATATTGCGCCAGATCGCCCGTCTTGTACAGGCGAATATGACGGGATTTCTCGCCTCGGAACTGGTGCAGCCACGCCGGGCCAAGCACAAAGGAGGCCGCCGTCAGCTCCTTGTTGCTCAGATAGCCTCGTCCTATGCCGGCGCCCTCCAACACCAGCTCTCCGGCTTGGCCGATTGGAAGCAAAGTGTGATGGTCGGCCGGGTCCACAATCCATGCGACACATCCGGCCGCGAAGCCGATGTCGTGCGGATGTCCGTCGCGGCGCACCGGAGAGCAAATCACCGAGTACACGGAGCACTCGGCGGTGCCATATGCATTGACCAGCAATACCCGATCGGCCCATTTCTCCAGGTCGCTTTGGAGCATGGGCTCGCCGGCGAATTCCAGTGCTCGCAGGGCCGGCAGCGCGTCGGCATCGAGGAGGCGCGCCACCGAGGGCGTCAGGCTGGCGAGATTGGCCCCGAGCTGGGCCATGGCGGCGGCAATGTCGTTTTTCGCCTGGGCTGGCGACGGAATGCATACGCATCCGCCGTAGATCCACGTCCGCAGAAAGTCCATGATTGTCGGGTCGAATGCATAGGAAGCAAATTGAAAGGCCCTTGTCTGGGAGCTCATGGCTAGGGCTCGCCCCGAGGCTTCGGCCGCGGCGCAGAGGGAGGCATGTTCGTTCACCGCGCCTTTAGGCTTGCCTGTAGACCCGGAAGTAAACACGGCGTATAACGCACTGGTCCCCGTCACGGGCGATGCTCTCCAGGACTCATTGCTGTCCCGAGGCCACTGTTGCGACTGCGTCTCTCCAACCAAGATGACGAGAGACTCGTCTACCAGCTGTTGCGCCTTATCCCGGAGCTCACTGGCGGCCAGTATAATCGTCGCATGCGCCTCTTCACAGATCTCGCGTAGGCGCGGCAAGGGGTGCGAGTCATCCAACAGCACAAAGGCCGCTCCGGCTCTAACGACAGCAAGAATAGCCACGGCGGTCCATTTCGATTTTTGAAAGTACAATGGAACAAACATCTCACAGCCAACTCCTCGGGCCACCAACTCGGCGGCAAGACCCGAGGACAGTTGGTCCAGTTCATGGTAGGTTAGACTACCATCCCAAGAGCACACGCTGGGGGCAGACGGTTGACCGTCGAAATGCGCCTGGATTAGGTCGTGCACGCGCAGAGCATCGTCCCTGACGACACTTTTGCCATTCCATTGTTGGAGTTGCTTGATGTCATTGGTGTCAGCTTTGGCAGCATGGCCATCTGCCATGTCTCCATTCATGGCCTGCTGCGGGCTGGAGCCCATTTCGATGTTCTTGGTGATGAAATGTTTCTTTGATTCTGTCTCTTTGTGTATGCCTTGCCCAGAATATGTGCGTGTGTGCGCGGCTATCTCTAGCTCTATCAAGTGTGGCTAGAGAGAGGATGCAGTTCAGCGGTGCAAAGGTAAGTGATGCCGCCCAATGGTTTTGCTCGCTTTGGTGTAAGGAGCAGCAAAAGTACCTCTTGTGAAATACAGAGTAGAATACTACCGGACATTATCCTCCCCTCTGCTCTTTGCCGGGGTCTTTCCCGGTGTGTGAATGTATCTCTGGATGAAGCTCTCGATGCGCGGGGCAGGCACATGTAGTCTGGTTCTGCATCATGCAGGATATGCAGTCTGCGGCCTTGATCACACAAAATGTGCGACATGGGGAATTTGCTATGTGGATTCTTTTCCTTTCTTTTGTTTCTAAAGAGTTTTCACATGCACGCATCCTTTGCTACGTTCCCATTTACAGACGGCCATTTTTAACCAAGTGAATATCAGATACCTCTAGGGTATGCTATGATAAGATAAAGTAGGCGGTTCTGTATTCACTATTACTTTCTAATTCGAGCAGTAATACCAGAGTCTCTTTTCACTTTATTCCATCCAAATAAATGATTATTTTCTCCTAAATACAATACCTGAGACTAGGTATATGTGTGGGCAAGAGGGTGCACACGTACAGATGTAATGTAACCCTACATATTGCTATCCTAGGATACATAGGTAGTTACAAGCCCAACTATATATTCAGGTCCCGAAAAATCAATACATGGCTAAGGCTCCTCAGTTGAACGCTGCAAAATTTTCACTTCTACAGTAACTTCATCCTTCTAACAACTGGAATCCCGGCCCCCTCACCATGGCACGTCGCGTTCCCCTCGATCGCCCGGAGGAGGCCATCCGAGTGGTCAAGGAGGACGGAGGAGTCATCCTGACTGGCTTCACCTCAACAGGACAAGTTGACAAAGTAAACCAAGATATCGAAGAAATCATGACGAGACGAAAGAGCGATGAGGTACATGTCTGCCCTCTTCCTCTCTACACCTAACGCCAGGAAGGCTAACCACGTCCCCCGCCCTTCACAGGCATTCAAAGCCATTTACAATGGACGGATCTACTGCGGTCACTTGTACGGCCTCAGTAAGACGGCACGAGAAGAATGGGCCTTGGACCCCAATATCCAATCAATTGTCAACCACTTTCTCCGGACCGTGAACCCCCCCGAAGTGGACAAGAATAGCATGCGGGCGCGCAGCACCAACGCCATTCTGTCTCAGGCCAACAGCATCCTTACCCTGCCAGGCGGCGCCGGACAGGCCCTGCACCGCGACGACAGCATATGGCAAAAAGTACACCCCAGCCAGGAGGAGTCGGGGTATTGCTTGGGATCCGATCTGGGGATTGCGTTATTGGTGCCGGGGGTTCAGACAACCCGTGCGAATGGCGCCACGTTGGTAAGCCTCTTCTCACCGGTATATGCTTGACCAATGAAAAAAAATCACTCATTCCCGAGCAATTCTGTAGTTTGTTCCCGGATCCCATCTCTGGGGCGATGCGCGCGAAGCCACCGACGACCAAGTCCGGGCCGTAGAGATGCAGCCGGGCGAAGCTTTTCTTTTTCTGGGCTCAGCGCTCCACGGAGGAGGGGCTAATTCCACTCAGATTCCGAGATTGCTGCATGCCATTTTTTTCTGCCGCTCGTGGGTTCGGCCGGAGGTAGGGTGTTTTTTTTTTTTTTTGGACTCAACTGAGGCCTCCCTCATGCGTGTCACTCTGCCGCTGACTAGGGTTGTAGGCGAATGAGTTTGCATGGTGGACCGAGGAGGAGGTGCAGAAGTGGTCGGTCGATGCGCAGAGGCTGGCGGGCTACGTTACGGACAAGATGCTGGGGATTTGCGATGATGGGGACCCCATCGACGCTCTGCGCCGTCACCGGCCAGCATGAGGAGATTGACGGGACGGGTGGAGTCGGGACCGGGTACCTCGGCAACTAGCGCGCGGGACGGCTCGGTGCCCCATATTCCCGCTCCCCCACGGCGCGTCTGGCGGTCGATTGATGATTGTACGGCCATGATGAGGCTTGTGGTGCAGGTTCTGTCGCACAAGGCATTGCTGGGATGCAAAATAGATTCGCCCAAAGTATGAAATGTGTTCCAGTGTTGACTCTGAACGTTTCTCCACACACTTCTTGCTTATTGCGTCTTTTTCCATGATTTGGGTAGGCGATAGACGCCGTTATGCATGTAGCGTAAAGTCAAGGTGGGGCTGTGCAAGATCCACCAGCGCCACACGTCCCTAGTGTGTACTGGGACATGCAGCTAACAGAATAGGGACGACATGCTGCCAAGTCGCTTTAAGCTTGTGACTATCATGGAAGGCAGATTCAAAACACTAGACATATTGCAACCCAATATTGCGTCCTATCGTGACTGTTGAGATTGATGGCTTGGACTAGGCAGGCCAGTCGCCCCCCTCCCAACTATTCTTTACCCCGCTTTCTTATCCGTTTACAGGACTCAGGAGTCTAGGACACTTTGGAATGCGGCGTCACGACAAGGTCTTGGCGCATGTACTTCACCATGGAAAATTGTGTAGAATCATGTAGCCACACTTCACGTCCATCCGTGGATGTGTAAGAGACCTGGATGCAGGCTTCGGACTGCTACATACTGGGTGGCTAACAATGTGTCAATGAGTCAATGACTATAAGAAGCGAATCTCGTGCTAATAGTCTTTTTTCATTCTCGGGGGAAAAGGGAAAAAAAAAAATCAAAAATTTCCTACAAAAGATTATCCGTCTTACTGTCATATCCAATCCATACATAGTGGGTATCAATTATTCCTCCTGGCCAGGTAGGGAATAAGTAAATAATTAGGAGTAGATTTTTCTTCCACCATGCTCTCCCGTCGGGCTCGAGAACAAATCCCCCCGTCCGCGTTCAATGTGATGTGGGAAGTGATGAAAGACCCGTGGGATGCGTACGATAACCCCAATGGATACGTGAATGTGGGCGTAGCCGAGAATCACTTGATGCAAGCCGAGCTGGAGGACTATCTCTCCCAGCGCATAAACATGCGTGGCTCCGTGTTGACCTACCAGGATGGCCCCATGGGAAGTCCTCGATTGCGAAGCGCGTTGGCTCGCTTTCTCAACCGGCAGCTTCGTCCGTATCATCCCCTGGATGCCTCCCAAATCATCGTCACCAACGGCGTGTCTAATGCCCTCGAGCACACCTCGTGGGCGTTTGCCAACCCCGGGGACGCCTTCATCCTCGGCCGGCCGTATTACGGAGCAGTCAACCTCGCGCTGCGGCCGCAGGTGCTTACACTGCCCGTGACTTTCGGCGAAGTCGATCCGTTGAGCCTGGAGGCCATCGCGTGCTATGAGGAAACCATTCTCGCCGCGAGGGAGCAAGGCACCGCCGTCAAGGGATTGCTACTGTGCTCGCCGCATAATCCGCTGGGCCAGTGCTACTCGCCCGAAGTCCTCGAGGCTTTCCTAAAGCTGTGCAACAAGTACCAAATTCATCTCGTCTGCGATGAAATCTACGCCCTGTCCGTCTGGAGCGATCCCCCGTTCACCTCGGTCCTCGCCCTCGACCTTGAAAAGTTCATCAACCCGGGCCTGGTGCACGTTCTCTGGGGAGTCTCCAAGGATTTCGGCGCCAACGGCTGGCGTCTGGGATGCATCATCTCCCTTTCCAACCGGGCGTTCCACACGGCGCTCAACTCCGTCGCCATCTACTCGTACGTGTCGTCCATCACAGACCACATTGTGACGCAAATGATCGAGGACGACGCGTTTGCCAATGCCTACCTCGCTGAAAATCGGCGCCGGCTAGCGTCCATGTACACCTTTGCGACGGATTTCTTGCGGCGCCACGCCATCCCCTTTACGCCGGGCGTCCACGCTGCCTTTTTCCTGTGGGTTGATCTGGGCCAGGCGTATCGCAATCGGCATCCGGACAGGGCGTCAAACCACGACGTCGTAGAGGAGCTGAAGCAGGCTCTGTGGGCGCACAAAGTCTACTTGGCATGGGGAGGCAACTTTGACAGCGAGTCGCCGGGTATGTTTCGCATCGTGTTTGCACATCCTCGGGTGTATCTGGAGGAGGCCTTGCGTCGGATTAACCAGGCACTCGAGCGGGGAGTTCACGCTGCCACCTGGGCAAGTCCACTATTGTAACCATGGGGGTATATACGGATGTATATGCAAGATATCTGCCGAATGAACCATCGTAGCTGTCGCGGATTTGCTTATTTGGCAGGTGAATGGATATTGTGACAAGGGCTTATAATACAAGAGCTTGGAACGATAGTTCTATTCATGCTGATACTTTGCTTCGGCGTCAAAAGGTTCTTGGGGCAGAAGACCCCTATTTACACAGAGCAAGGGTGAGCGTCAGCCCTTTGGCCTAGAAGCCTTAGGCCTCAACTAAGTCTCGAACCCTTTCTTGTGTAACTATCGTCAGGTTCAAGGGTCGGACCGAGCCGCAACGTGACTTCCGTGTAACAGATATTACTCATCCCTTTCCTGGCCCCTGAGCCCCCCCTTTTGTTTTACTGCCTAGGAATCGCATCATAGGCAATACTCTTGTATTCAGTGATTTATATCCTAGTATGTCAAGGTGAGTTTCTCTTGGTTATATTCCCAAGCAGTAATGTTGCTATATTTAGACTTTAGTCCCTCTGGTAGAAGCTCAGGCAGAGCACCCACAGCTTGTGACCGATTAGGCTTCCCAAAATAGGCCACCGAGTATCTGTCCTCGATCCAGCCATCACTCGACCCCGGAGGGAGGACTACACGATGGCTCGTGGCGCGGAACTTGTCGTTGGACCAGCGCTGGAGGCAATCACCAATGTTGACAATCATCTCCGATCTACTCTCAAAGGGAATGGGGAAGTAGTCTCCCGGAACATGCTGGTCTTCTATTTCCAGGCCACCAACGGAGTCCTGGAAGAGCAGTGTAACTGTGCCAAAGTCTGTATGCTCGGATATTCTCTTTGCACCTTTGTGCAGGACGGCAGCCTCGCACCCGGGGTAGTGGTTCAAGCGTACTTCTGAAGTGTTTTGGTCGCATATGTCTCGAAAGAAGCCCGGACCAAGGCCAAGGCCAAGTGCTAGGGCTTGAAGGATCTCTTGATGGATTTGGTGGCAACGTTCGTATAATCTTTCCATGAATACTCGGAAATTCGGAAGATCACCCTCGTCTGGCCACCTATTCGGATATAGTTCGTCGTGTGCGGGGCCTTGGTCAAACGATTCCTGCAAAACAATGTCAGTCAAGCAGCAATGGTACGGGAGACGAGGCAGTCTGGAAGGAGTACCTTGACGTCATAGACCTCAACAGCATTTCGAGTGCCCTTTTCGTAGTCCTTGACCTTGGACAGCTTCTCCTGCCCAATGTAGCTGTAACCGCGATGTGGGTTCGGTCCATATGGGTGCGCCGCTTTCGTCTTCGCGGCGAGGGGGAGTGAGAAGAACCTCTTGTTCTAGAGTATGCATACGACGGACCAGTTAGCATGTTCCAAGTATCGGTTCGTGATTGGATGCCATTTACCCATTCAAATACTTCGTAGAGTTCTTCGTCACTGAGTCCGTGGTTCACAAGCTTCACGAATCCCACAGTGCTGAGGCACGCGATTAGCTCTCGGCAAAACTTGCTCTGTCTATTAGCATCACCATGGAGAAAATCGGCAAAGTCCAATATACGGACGGTTTGACGGGAATTGGGGAGGAAATTGTCCATGTTTCTTGTAGCATGCATAAACGTGAGGGGAGAGACGGCTTGCAAAGGCGGCAGTCTAATGTGCGCCGCCAAGGCTCATGGCCTAACCAGGATATCATGATAAATAAGTCATACACGTGAGGTGAAAGGGCGCAACCAGCAGGCAGATCATTGCCGGAGGAATCTCCGACCGCAGCAGTTTTGCGCAAGCCACTGGATGTGATACCAAAGAACAAACGTACGCCTTCGAATGCAGGTTCCGAAGCATGTAGAATTACCGCCGATGCAGGACAAAAGTACATGCAGAGTCGTCACGTTCGATGCCGCGCGAGTGTGAGCGAGCGTTGCGTCTTTGCAACCTCGGTGAGCTTGACCCCCGTCGTCATCTCAGTGTCCGTTTCTCCATATCGTTGTATACATGGACACACCCTGAGAGGTAGCCAAACATTGAAGTCATGATGCAATTGCTACATGCACACCCACGTGGTGGAAATAATAAAGTCAAGGTCGCAACGGTTTAAAGCGGGACAGCATGCGGGGTCCAACGGTCAATAATTCATCAGCCCAACGTCCAGGGGCCTTCATAATTCTTCAACTTGACTCGATAAGCCTTAAGCGACTAAGTGGACGAGCGCAACTCAATCGCTAGCCCCCCCAGTTGCCGACGCGCAGGCAGACATTCTACACATGGCGTCAACCAAATGGTGCCGTGGCCATGGCATGGCGGTTTCAGACGGCGCATTGTCTCAGGCCTGACCAGCAGCAGACGCACTTTCTGAGGGGCCACATGCCTTTCCCAGTTGATCGGGAGTTGGCGGATTACAGACAGTCTCACAATCCTTCTATGGAATCGCTAGTACTAGCTTCTGTCCACAAGGTTCACTCAGACGCCACGCCATTATCACACTCTACCACGGCGGCATGAAGCGAGTAGCTGATGCTTCTTGACATTAACCTGTTGATGACTGGGAGGGTTCATTGATGTCTCACGCGGTTCAATATGGATTCTTTGCCATCTCAGATCTTGCATAACTAGTGCAGAGTTGAAATAACATCGTGTATTCGTTGTCGCCATCATCATCTGTAATGCCACGTATCACAGCCGTAGCGTGGATTGTCACACGCGTCACAGCTATTCAGGTCTACTCAGGAGTCAGGACACCCGGGGCGGTGGCCGGATGCCTTCATCCGAAGAGAGCAATCTAATTCTAACCACACTCTATCCTTGCCATAAAGAGTCCCCCACCAGTCCATCTCGACTCATAGATACAATCCCATATTATCCCTTCTATCTGTACCCGCGCAACGGCATCGTTGAATACAAAGAGACAAGGAAGACGATACCAGTAGCGAAGAAGAGAAGGCCAGGCGGCAATCCTCCGTCGCTCTTCAAGATGAGAAGGAAAATGCCTCCCCACAGCGGCGTGCCGACGATAGCTGCCAGCGACTGCATGGTACGAATGCTCATGTAGAGGCTTTCCAGCGTCTCGGTGTCGGACAAGGCACTGGTGGCAAACGATCGCAATGAATCGGCCAGACCGACGCCGAGGGCGGAGACGGCCACGCCCACAGCATAAATGCCAATAGACGGTGCCAGGGACATGACGAGGGCGCCAAACGCGCAAAATACCAAGCTGGCCGTGATGACCCAAAGGTCTGTGTTCTGTTTGCTGCGCAAGCGCGGTCGCAGCAGTCGCTGCGAAACGGTGGGTAGAGAAAATAGGACAATGGCAGAGACGACCTGTTCCATGGAGGTGACCTTGTCCACGTCGGCCAGGCTCGTGTGGAAAGTGCTCGACGCCCATTGCTGGGAGGTGCCGGAAACAGTCCCGGCCAAGGTGTACGTGAAAAATATGCTCATGACTCTCAGGGTGAGAGGATTTCGGAGCGCCTGCACGACGAACTGTATGGAGAGCAGCAGATCGACCGTGGCAGCACGAAGGACGGTCTGCCACAAGGGTGGAGGGCCTTGCGAGGCGCCGCGCCCGTCTTGCTCTCCGTTAAGAAGCGAAGTGGCTGGTGATGAAGCTTGTGAGGCGGACGAACGGGGACTATCCTCGGCATCCGAGATGTTTTCTTCTTCGGGGTAGAGAGATTTGTGATGGTTTGGCAGCAGGCAGATTAGTAGCATGACCAGGGCGCAAATGCAGATGACTATCGAGCACAGCAGCCAGACGTGCTGCCTGAGAAGTAGAGCGCCGATAAAGGTCCCGACGGACATCATCCCGATGAGAATGGCGCTCAATACATTAAAAGCACCCGTTCTAGCGGCCCAAGACGCGTCAGTTTATATCAGTGGCCGGCGGGCATGCGGTGAGGAGAAGAAAGAAGAAGTCGTGCTTACAGTCCGTCTTCCGGGACGCTCTCGGCCATGTACATCCACAGCAAGACCTCTCGAACTGGCATCCCGCCTCCCACCAGCTCCAGAACCCACAGCAGAAGCACCCAGCGGACGTCGGTGAAGGTATAAAAGTACACTTGGGTTCGGGATGTGTCAGTCCGCCGGGGCGTATAGACCAGCACTCGAGCTGGAACGCAAGGGTGTGAATTCATTCACTCACCCACGGCTGTGAATAATATCATGCGCAACATGTAGCTCGCGGCGTTGATGAGAAGCACAGTCCTCTTTCCGACGGTCAACGCCAGGCGGGCAAACACCGGTGTGGCCAGGAAGCCTAGGGAGATGCTAGTTAGCTCGCGGGATCAGGCATATTTGGCAAGAAACAACAATAACAACAGGTAGATAGATGTCGTACTGGCAATCAAGAGCGTAAAGTTGAGCGTGCTGGACAAGAAGGCGACCTGGGACTGCAGATCGTCCGTCTTGCACATGTCCTCGGGCACACTGCCGTCCGGGCGGATGACGGCGGGGTCACTGATGGCATAGAAGCTTCGACATAGAGCCTGTTCGATGAGAAACGTCTGCGCAGACTTGGCCAAAGCAAAGCCGAAGCCGTCGACGGTCATGACCGTCATGGCCTTCCACTGCGTTGATCGCGACATGAGGTCGGCGGTGAGGACGCGTATGCGCATGCGGATACGGGTCGAGGATGGAAGTTGGACCTGTACATGACGGCGGATTCTTGTAGCAATTGTATGTTCCGGCATGATGCAAAGCGGTGGGGGCTCAGCTGATGGCAAGGCTCACCTGGTCGCATGTGGTTGAAGGGAATCAGTCACGGGTGCCAGAGTCTCGGGCAGATGCTACGCAGGTGTCGTTTGCAACAAGATATCTCCAGTCAAGGCGGCGGAATGGGCTTCTCTTGTGTCTATTCGGGCGCACCTGATGTCCCTAGAGCGTTTACAGAGTGTAGTCAAGGGTCTGAAATGAGTTGGATAATTAGATTTCACCATGCCGCGTGGTGAGACATGGTCGGATTATCTGTTGGGACGACAACGCGTATTGGTTGCCTGTAGGCTGCAAGGCTGGCATCTTACTGCTTCACAGCCCCAATGCTTCGCGAAATCGAATCCGTCGGGGCAGACATGATGACAGGAGTACCAAACACCCGCGACAAAGACGAGCTTGCGATTGTTCCATGGGTTATATTGGGCGTGATTTTGAATCGCACCTGGGTTGGTGTGGTATTGTTGCCTGGCAGCTTCTGGCCTCGTGGTACGTACGTCCGCCTCACTGGTTCCATCAGTCTTTGAGAGGTCCTGGCTTACTGGGCGAGACAAGGGTGCCTTCTAGAAAGCTGAC
Source organism: Metarhizium robertsii ARSEF 23 (assembly GCF_000187425.2). Lineage (NCBI taxonomy): Eukaryota > Fungi > Ascomycota > Sordariomycetes > Hypocreales > Clavicipitaceae > Metarhizium > Metarhizium robertsii. Next base: position 831,621 of record NW_011942160.1, on the reverse strand, counting down.
ATGGAGATATCTGTCGGAGACTGCTCACAGCCCAGCTTATTCCTATAGCCCAATTTGGACAACCCTAACCCTTATTCAACTCTAGTTTACCAACGACAACCTTGGAGTAAATCGAGGTCCACTTATAAGTCCGCTTAGACTCTACATATACTGTAGTATATATACTCTATTTTATCTCAGCCTACTTGGACAATTGCAATAGTCAGATCGGGTTGTTTATACTGGTTGGGTCACGTAATGGGCGAGAATGGTGAATGTGTAGCCATACCTGGGGAACGCCATATGCCCCCAGCTCTTACTTTCGTGCAGGAAATGTATTCATCTCCTCATCTCTATCCCAACATAAATAGGGGTCCATAAGGAACTCTGTAGCCCGGCATATTCGAGTCTTGCCGTCTTTGAACCTACACATTCAGTCACTCCGATACCCTTCCATCCCACCATCGTCAGCCCAATATCATCCTGTTTCACGGATCATCTCTTCTTGGCCCTAGTTCTCCCAACATCCCGTTTCCGTGCCAAACCAATAATGCGAATTGCGCCCTGTACCACACCTGTTACGCCCATGGTGCTTCCTGCTGTACTCGCCGCAAAGCCTGTACCCCTGGTTGGTGAACGTCTCGCACGCCGTGATGACACGCCCGGACTTGAGCCTCGCCAGGAAGCACAGGTTCTTGTCCATGGCGAACCGGGCGCCGCCGCCGCAGCCCGGTACGTTTGTGCAGGGAAACCACCTCGCCTTGTCGGCATTCCAACCGACGACGCCTTCGGTCAAGGCGGCGCTCCAGATCTTGTATGCTTTGAGAGCCCACTCCGAGAATTGCGCGGAATCGCTGACCTTTTGCGCGTAAAAAGTCTGTCCCGAGTCCGAGTCCCAGCCGAATCGGGTTTCGACGCAATACCCCCATTCAAAGGCATGCCTGTGATTCCACATCTTCAACGTTTGCGCGTACCATCCATTGTCTTGCCACCAGACCTCGCCCACCTTGACGGCTTGGTTATGCGTCGGCCATTGGGGGCAGTCCGCGGTCAAGACTTGGCTGGCGTTGACGTACCCGAGGAACTCGACCCTCTCGGCTTCGAGTGCTGGTGCTGGCGAGTTATCCGCAGCGTCGCTGTTCCCATGGACTGCATTTGCCTCGCGGTCTATGGCATTCAGTGGTTGTTGTGGCTCAAGACTGTGACGAATCAGTGTGATGGATGCTGAGGGGAGCAGATTAGACGTACGCTGTTGTCAGCGTGAGCACGCCTGCAATTGCCACAATAAGTGCTGCTTTGCCAAACATTCTGAAGAGTTTAGAATGGAAAGTGCAAGATGACAGTTATGGGATGGTCAAACATGGCGGATATGGTGTGCTTATGTAGAGAAGTAAAGGGAATGGTGCTCTTGGGATGTAAGCCGAAGCGCACCAGACCCGATGGTGTCTCAGTCAAGTTCAGCTGTCATATTCCACGCCATGCATCTCCATGCGTAAAAAGCGACATCTCACGGTATTACAGCTCAACTTTCTGCCGTGTAGCCAATGCGGTAGTTGTTTTGGCAGAATGACTGCACGCCACACTTGTTTTTGCTTTTGTAGATGCCGTACCACCATACCAAAGTGGTGCGTGAGGGCAGTCTAGCCCTATCGTCACACCTTTCTGTCTTCTATCCTTTACATATATACTATCAGCTGATCCTATCCTTGCAGAAAGCCGTAGAGTATATGCTCCAATAGCTAAGCTATCTCAAAAAGCTCAGCGCCCGGGCTATTATTGGCCGTCTGTTCTGCAACTTCCACGCTCCCCTTAGCTTCTTCACCGTCTTCCGATGTTGAACCATTTTCCGCCCTCCGCTCACTGTCTTGACGGATTTTTCATGTTCCTTGGTTGTGGCTGCATCTTTTCCTGCACATCCAGTTCTCCCCTTCGGAGTCTCGGTTTAGTCCAGACCAGCTCTGCCTTTTCAACGAGCTTCTGATAAGCCGGCTCATATTATATACAAAGTTGGGATCTAGGATTGTATCTTTTTTCATCGTCGAATCTAGTCTATTGAGAAGAAAATTTATCTTCCGACGCGTGAGTGGTGTTGAAAATACTAATGACAGCCCAAGGGAAGTAGCAGCGGCGGATGTTGTCTTCGTCGGTTGCCGGACTTGCAAGGCCCTTACCCGGATTGAATGGTGAGATTCCTCTCCTTTTGGTTGCATATCGTATAGTACCGCCTCTTACGGTTCGCATTCAGACTCGTTGAATGCTACTCACGAACGCAACCTTGGTCCTGTCCACACGATCCTCGCGGACGATGATGCCTTGACAATGAGAATGGTGTCAGCGGCCACTGCATTCATCGCGAGAGCAAAAGTCAGCGATGTATCTACTATACTATATAAGAGAGCTCACAGAAACGCAACTCTTGAAGAGCAACGACTACCAGATCTTGTGCATTCAGCGGCTGAAGACCCCAATCATGCTTCTACACGGCCCCTTGGAATCGGCCGCATCCCGAAATAGCCTACTCCCTGAGAGCTTCTAGTTGCTCTCCTGTGTATATGGAAATTGCGACTGGTCTTTTCACGCTCTATAGGCACATACTGTGTCCATAATAGAGGTCTCTTGCTGTACTCTTTGCTTCACAAACCTTCACCACGACGCTCTACAGCGCCATCATCACAGGCACATCAGCATTGGTGACACCATCTCCTCTTGCTAGCTCAGAGTAGAACGATGTAGTAACCTGCATGCACACCAGAAAGTTCCACTTTTATAAGTGTCTGGTAACATTCGTGCTACCGTTTTGCTATTTGGAGGCCGCTGACCAAGTGTAGTCCTCATCCACCAACCCTAGAGCTTGATTCTCCGCAGTTGAGCATGCAGAGAGGGGTGCAATCTCACTGTGAGACAGGTAAGTCTGGGATATCTTCATCACACTAATGATGTCCTGTTTTGGTTCCTTGGTAGATGTCTAAACTTCAGAAGGGTTGGCATCGTTGGATATCCCGTGGCAGGCGAAGTATGTAGATAAGCTACAGGGCCGGGACGATCGTCAGGTATAAGCTCAATCGCTTGTTGGAACAAACTAAACGCTTCGTCAAGATCGCCAAGCTTCGCCATTCACTCATATCGACCCCCGATTGCAATCGCATTATTATACCCCGCCGCAAAACGTCCGCTTCTTGCCGTCGTTGCTCGGAAGCTTGTTTCTCAGCATGAATAGCTTCTTCAAGATTGCCCAGCTTACCCGACCGCTGGAACCGTTCAAAGGCCAGGCCGTAGCAGTAGGTACAAGGACCTCTGGTGTGTATTGGTCATCATCTGGTGTTGGAAGGCGTCGAAATTGTCTTGTAGAAAGATGTCGAGTTCTGCAGTGTCCATTTTGTCCGGCACCTGCCCACAGCATCATCAATGTAGCAAAGGGAACAAATACAGCCATAACAAGCGCAAGTACTGGTATTGTGAAAAACACAAGAATTCCACAGAACCTGACGGACCAATTCCAAACCGGCAGCTTGAGTCCGGCCTGCCCCATTCGGCATAGCCGGGGCCGTATTTGTAGATCATGTCGATTTGCGGCGCGCTCTGTCTCGGGCAAAAGTCCATGATAATCACCACGGCGCCTGATGACGAAAAAACACGCGGCGTCTACACAAACAAGAAAAGAGCATTGGAACCCGTATATATCTGGCACCATTTGCGTCTGTTGAACAGCCCTCCCTGCTCTGCCGTCGTTGGAACCTCATCACCGGCCGGCGCTCCAAGTCGATGAATCGCTAGTGCCGTTGCAGATCCTCTCAAACAAGAAGGTCAACGGTAAACTCCGGATGTAACTCCAGCACGGATCACGGCAAAGACGGGACTCGTCCCGTATAAAGATGCAGATTCGCAACGCCCCAAGCCATATCCGCCGTGTGTTGAGCGCTTCCTGAACCAGTCACTCACAGCCATGTCTCTCAAAACACTGCTCCTCCTCGCGGCTGCGCATCTCGCGCAGGCCGATTCCTCCCACGCCCTCTTCTACAAGGTCGTCGACAGGGAAACAGCCCAGCGTATAGCCTCAATCAAGGGCCTTGCCGCAGCGGGCAACGACACCCCCGTGTTCAACGACCAGGCACGTCTGCCCCAACCCCCACGAGCAAAATATACAAAAGACTAACAGGTCCAAAAACCAGGGCTTCTGGTTCTCCCACTTCACCGTCGGAGCGAGTCCAGACCTCGAAATCCTCATCGACACCGGCTCGTCGGACGCCATCCTCAACCCAGGCGTCTACAAGCCCTCGCCGGGGTCCGTCAACGCCAACCGCCGCTTCAGAATCTCCTACGCCACCACCAACCCAGACGGATCGGGCACTCTGACCGTAAGTGAAAAAACCGCCCCGCAACCCCCGACACAACAGGACGCTAAATACACAAAACGCCAGGCATCCGGCAACGTCTACCAAGACGTCATCACCCAGCTCTCAGCCAACCTCACCGTGGCCAACCAAACCCTAGGCGACATCCAAGACCCAACCTCACCGCCGACCTTCCCGCGCGACGGCCTCATCGGCTACGCCAGCCAGCAGGGCAGCGCGCTCCGCGGCTCCCCCTTCATCAACAGCCTCTGCGACCAGGGCGCCCTGTCAACGTGCCGCTTCGGCCTCGCCCTGCGTCCCAACAAGACAGGCGAACTGTACTACGGCACACTAGCAACCGACACCTTCACAGAGCCGCTAACCACGGTCCCCCTAGCACAGGGCGAGTGGGCGGTACAAGGCGACGTGACGGTCGACGGGACGCCGGTCCAGCACGGCGCCAGCATCATCACCGACTCCGGCACGACCGTCATCTTCGGCCCCACGCACCGCGTCGCCGACGTCTTCGCGCGCGCCGGCATCCAGGCCGTGTCCACGAGCACCGGCCTCGCGGGCTACTACAACTGCAGCGCCCCGCCGACCATTGGCTTCTCCTTTGCCGGCGCCAACTTTGACATTCTGCCCTCGGCGCTGGCGTTTGCCAGCGACGGCGACAACTGCACCGCCGCGGTGCACGGGTCCGACGCCTTTGGGGACAATTGGCTCGTCGGCCAGGCGTTTTTCCAGGGGCGCTACGTCGACCACAACGTCGCCGACGGGACCATGGGGTTTGCCAACCTCAAGTGACGACATGCATGTGGACTTTGTGAGGTGGCCCCGGGGTGGAGAGGACATGCCGACGGGGTGTGCGCGTACGTCGTTGCACGGTGTGCCTAGTATATACTCTTTAGATTTATTTGCACATATCAAGCATTGACGAAAAATCACGCACTCCCGTTGCTGAGAAGCACACGGTGCAAGATTGCGAGGTGGACGCGGCATTTCACACGCCGCCACAACGTGCTGACAACTCATCATACACTTGACAATACTCTATTACAACCTCGCCGAGGTCCCTGGTCATAAATCATAGCTCGCACGCTCGTGTGAAGCATCCAAGAACGCACACCCAGCGTGACACGCCTGGCCTCTTCCAAGGGCCACCTGCTCAACAACCGCCCCAAATGCAAACACAAAATAAGACATCTACCGTGCGCCGAAAAAGGTGTATGCATCAAGACTTGTCCCCAGATCCGACGTCTATACCTCCTCCGTCTCGACGGATTCGTACCCCCCGCGTGTTCTCATGCCCGTGAGGCTCATCAGTGTAGGGCTCTCGTACATGGCCGTGTAGTCCACTTTGCCACCCCCGAGGACAGCCGTTCCGTTCTCTCTCTGGCCAAAGACGGGAGCCGGATCGCACCAAAAGTCCTTACAATTGGACACACAACCCCGGCTGTAGGGGTTCTTCTTCTTTCGTCTACTGTTACCAGTGGCAGCGCCACGGCCGGTAATCGTCTCGATAAAGGGGTCAACACCGAGAATGCGGCTCCATTGTTTGAGCATGCCCCCCTTGTGTCTACCTCCGTGGCCGCTGGCGGACGTGGTGGATGTCGCGGCCGCTGCGAGAGATGGATCCAGAGGTGTCCCGGTCGAGGTAAGCGCCGTAGTCGCCTCGCGAGTGTGAATGCCCGTCATGTTTTCAAACGTCGTCATGGCCCGGGAAACTTGAACGAGCTGGGTGAACACCAGCATGGTCACCCATATCAGCTGCAGGCTAACCCAGACAGACAGGAGTAGAGTGTAGGCGTCCGAGTTGATGAGCTGGCAGAGGCCGGGACCGAGGACATTGCAAGACGCGGGAGCGTCTGTAGCAACGACACCAAAATCTAGATCAAGTTAGCAATATTGTCCTGGACTCCGACTAAAAGTTGAACTCACAATAATACACTAGCCAGTCATAGGCAAGAATACCAAAGGTCAGATTAACAAGGTACAAGAAAAAGTGTCTATGGTTGTTGATGCCAACGCAATTGTACACCCAGGGACAGTGACTACATTCACGTCGTCAGTGGAAACCTTCATCAAAACATCATTTGCTGCACGTACTGGTCATGCTTTGCTACACAACGCTGGCAGCGTCTGCAATGCTTGCTTCGGAGCGGTGTACGAATCATGCAAGTAACACAGAAATTGGCCTCGTCAAACCTCCAGCTAGCCAGAAGCTCGTCAATGACGGCCCGCTGCTCCGCGATGCCATTCAACTTTGGCACGAATCCAGGATCATATCGCATGCTCGCTGCGTAGAAGAATGTGGTCAACCCGAAAAGAACGCCAAATACAAGATTCAGAATCATGTGTGAGCTCTCGCCGCGAATCGTGGTCCACACTACAGTGCTGAGCCAGTTCACTCCAACGAGGAAGAGGGAGCCCGCGAAAATGCCAGCCATCCAGGGCTAGAGAGACGTCAGATGACAGACAGGGAAAAATCCAGCACGGGTCCGAAACTCACCGTTTTGTGAAAGTGTCGCATGTCAGATGGAGCATACTCCAAAACCTGCGTCGCGCACCAATGCGCGCAATACACAACCCCGGCCGCCAACGGAAGACCCAAGAATACCGGCGCATAGGACAGAACAATGAGCACACCCCAAATCATGACCCACGGCCAGAAGAAGAGAAACTTGGATGTGAAGGCCCTCTTATCCTTTAGGAAATAATTGGCACCAGGCCACGGAGGAGTCACTGGATTGCCCTCGCGGTCGTAGCCGCATTCCCTCAAGGCTCGATGCCACGCAGGCTGTGTATTTAGCTCGGTGGCCGTCACCGAAGGCGTCTTGCCGCTCTCAGTCTTTGCAAACCGGTCGGCGCCGTACTCAATAAGCTTCTGGATACATCCCGGATTGCCCTTGACCAAAGCCCAGTGGAGAGCTGTGAATCCCTGCTCGTCGGCCGCGTGAACGCTGGCGCCCCAGCGCAGGAAGACGTCTACACACGAGGGGAAGCCTTTGTACGCTGCCCACATGAGCGAAGTGTGCCCAAAGGTATCAAGGACGTCGACGGGGATGCCCTGGTGCAAGAGCAGCACAATCAGCAGGGTATTCCCGTTGAAGGTTGAGATGTGCAGAGTATTGTAGCCTTGGGCATCGGTGATGAGAGGGTCGGCGCCGTGCTGGAGAAGCAGATTAACAGTGTAGTAATGGCATCGTTGGGCTGCCCACTGGAGAGGTGTAGCAACAGACTCGCCGCCTTTGCGGTTGATTTCGGCGCCGTGTTCGATAAGGAACTTGCACATGGCATACTGGTTGTTTATGGCAGCCCACTGGGATTGTCAGCGTCAAGTTTTACATCTTCCAGATTTCGTTCTCCAGTTTGACAATGACATCGTTGGAAGGGATGGGGTGGTTGCTGGCCGGCCTGCTTACATGTAGGGGCGTGATGCCCTCGTCGTCACTGTATGTAGCATCGAAATCTCCCGACTCAAATAGCTTCTCCATGGCAACGATGTCACCTATCCGCGCCAGCTGCATGATGTCCTTCTCGGGACTGACGGCGACAGCAGCATCATCATCGCCCGTCTGGCCATCGGCGGCGAGGCTGCCCATTTCCATTTCGTTGTTGAGCTTCGGAGATGCAACCGAAGACTTGGTAGCAAACTGTATGGGGGGCGCACTGGCACCACTCGCGGACGCAGCGGATTTGCTGCTCGGTCTAGCAGGACTACTCATGTAACGGCAGGAGCAGCAGGCCTGCGCAGCGCCCGGATGGCCCGGTTGCAAGGGGAGCCAAACGAGAGAATCGGTGTTGAGATGTTGGGGGATGCGCCTCGAAGCGTCGTGGCTGACAAAACCCGAGAGCAAGAATTCTCGAGGCTGGTTGTGCCGAGGGCAGCTGCTTACGGAGTACGTGCTGGGAAATTAAGGTTGGGGTAAAAACAAAATCATGAGAACGCAACGGCCGCACACAGGGTAAGCATTGCAAAGGGGATAGCAAACTTTAGCACTGGTGCAGGATTTCTTTGTATCCGAGGCGGCGTGATCTGGACGAGATGGAAATTATCCCGGACGGGGATGAGGGAACCGACGGACCCGCTGGCCACTCAGAAGCCAATGCTCAGAGCTGAACGAGGCTGAGCAGGGCGGCCGTGCAGGGGTCAATGGACCCCGTTGCTATTAGCGATTTGATCATGTCTAGACAATTCACCATTTGGACCATAAGACAAATATTCCAGCAGGCGCATCTCAATAATTTTTTACTTCACTTCATCCACACAATCATCTTATGTATCTCCCCTCAAATGACAATTACCTACACAAATCCTGCGCCTAGTCTCTTTCGTCGTCGTCCAAATCTGAGACCCGCCTGCGGCAATGACACGAAGCCCCGTGGCTACAGAGTACAGCGTGGCTTGTCAGGGGACCAGTGACAGCTCAACCACAGTCTGGTGCAATTACCGCCCTTTCTATTGTGGCTGGTGTCCCCTTCTACCTGTGGCGTAAACTTTCTGCCAAGGTCGCAACACCACATCCACATGGTTCGATAAAAGCTGCGATCCAAGCCGTCAAACCACCCTCGCACAAGGTCCAAACCTTCAACACACGATACATGCTGCGCATATACGCCACGCCAATCTCTCCTCCGCAGCTATAACCACGAGCTTCCCGCTCGATCCCTTCCCCCCTCTCTCCTCCCACATCGCCCTCAGTATCACCATCACCATGCCGACAGCCACGCAAATCGTCGAGGCGCTCCTCACGCCGTCCATCCCCGTCATCCTCCTCGGGTTCCTCATCATGATCGGCGGCCCGATCCTGCTACACTTCGTCCTCGCCTCCTCCGCCACATACACCATCGCCCCGACCGTACTCCTCGTCGGGCCCGAAAACGCCGGCAAGACGTCCCTGCTCACCCTCCTCGAGCGCGGCACCAATCCCGCCGACACGCACACCACGCAGCGCACGCAATCCGTCGAACTAAACGCCACCACCGACGCCAAGACCAAAGGCTCCTTCAGGAACCACGACGACTCGTCGGGCACGTACACCAAGTTCCTGCTCGTCGACACCCCGGGCCACGGCAAGCTCCGCAACGTAGCCATGGCCAAGCTAGCCGATGCCGACAAGTTAAAGGCCGTGGTGTTCATGGTCGACGCCGCCGCCCTGGGCGAGCAGGAGACGCTCGCCCCCACCGCCGCATATCTCTACGACGTGCTGCTACATCTGCAGCGCAGGGCGGGCGGTAAGGGGAAGAACAAGGCCGCGGTCCCGGTTTTGATTGCCGCCAACAAGATGGACTTGTTTACCGCGCTGCCGGCCAACCTGGTCAAGAGCCAGCTGGAGAATGAGCTGACGCGGATTCGGGCCTCGAAGAGCAAGGGACTTTTGGACTCGGGAGTTGGCGTCGACGAGATTGGGTCAGAGGAGCAGGATTCGTGGCTGGGGGAGTATGGCTCGGAAAAGTTTTCGTTTCAGCAGATGGGCGAGTTTGATATTGACGTCGAGGTTGTCCCTGGGAGTGTTACTACCAAGGAGGCAGATGTTGACAAGTGGTGGTGGTGGATGGCGCAGCGTGTATAAATAAATTCTCCCTGGACAAACTACTGAAGTGGACAAGGGTATACTTCACTATACTACTATTAATTTCAAACATTACCTCGTTCATCTATCGCCACGGGGCACGGCACATCATGCGTATTTGTAACTAAATGCATTCATTTAGAAAATCTAAATCATCTGTGTAGATGTTGAGTCTACTACCCATGCCCAGTTGATCATCCAATGAAATCCTTATTTCATAGCTACAGTCGCAAACAAAACGCCCAATCATGCCACCATGTAAAAATTTGGAAAAGCAAAACATGCCCGCATCTTATTTCTTGTTGACCATCCAAGTCAACAAATCAACCTTTGTAACAACACCAATAGGCTTGGACAATGATCCCTTCTCGTCACTGCGTGCTGTCACGACTGCGGCGCTGTTCCACTCAAAGAACTTGCTAAGGGTAGATAGTGGCGTATCCAGGGTAATTTCGACAAACTTTCGCTTGGGGCCAGTGGTCTTGGCCACGGAAGCGCTCTGTCGGGGATCGGTGACAATTTCGTCCAGACGGCTAAAGTTGAACATGACGTCCTTGACGGGGTTCTGGGGTGTGGCCCGGCCACGGGAGATGTATGACAGCAGGTTGCCGAGGGTGACAATACCGACAAGCTTGGAGGTGGCAGACAGCACCGGAAGCTGATCGAAGCCCTTGTCACGCATAGTCTCAATGGCTTCGGAGCACGGAGCAGTATCGACGACAGAAGTAACCGGCTTCAGACGGAGAGAGGCAATGGTAGCACCAGCGTAGGGATCGGAAGCATCACCGCCAGTGGCGTTCTTGGCGAGGGAGGTTTCAGCGCTGCCGGTGGACAGGAGACCGTTGGCGGCGAGCCAGTCGTCGTCGGCAAACTTGGACAAGTAGCTGCGGATGCTATCGGGCAACACGACAACCACAACATCACCCTTCTTGAAACCGTAGTCCTTGACGGCTTTGAGCATGGCAGCCATGGCCGATCCAGAAGAGCCGCCGACGAGAAGACCTTCTTCGGCAATCAAGCGTCTCGCAAGGACAAACGACTCCTCGTCATCCGTCTTGTACCACTTGTCAACAATTTCACGGTCCAAAACATCTGGGATGAAGTCGTATCCAATGCCCTCCACTTTGTACGGCTCATTCACATGCTCCTGGTTCAGAGATTCCGGCAGAGCAAGAACACTGCCCTGAGGATCGGCAGCAATAACCTTGATGTCCTTGCTATGCTTCTTCAAGCCACGGGCAATACCGGTAATGGTGCCGCCAGTGCCAGCACCAGCAACAACAGCAGTAATCTTGCCACCCGTCTGTTCCCATATCTCCTCGGCGGTACCATGCTCGTGGGCAAGCGGGTTATCGGGATTACCGTACTGGTCGAGGATATGGGCGTTGGGGATTTCCTTTTCAAGACGGCGCGCGACTCCAATGTGCGATTCGGGAGCGTCCCAGGCGGCCTGGGTGGGAGTACGGATGATGGTGGCGCCGAGGGCTCGAAGCACAGAAACTTTTTCGGCCGACATTTTCTCGGGCATGGTGATGATGGTTTTGTAGCCTTTGATGGCACCAACGAGGGCCAGACCAATGCCGCTATGGCGACGTGTTATTTTCACTCATGGCATGTTGTGGGAAGAAGAACATACGTGTTGCCGCTGGTGGGCTCAATCAAAGTATCGCCCGGCTTTATCCTGCCACTCTTCTCGGCCTCCTCCACCATTCGCAAGGCAATCCTGTCCTTGACACTGCCGCCGGCATTGAACAGCTCCGTCTTTGCGTAAACGTCGCATTCTACGCCGAGCGACTGAGGCACCTTGTTGAGTCGGACGAGGGGAGTGTTGCCGATCAGCTCGGTGGCGGAGAGGACAGTGGCAGGCTTGCGCCCAACATGAGGCACTCCGCTAGCCATGGCGACAGATGATAGATGCAGTTATGGAGAAGAAATAAAAGGATTATTGTGACGGGGAGGAAGAGGATTGAAGAGAAAGAGGAGAGGACAGGTATCCACCAAGGATTCTGGAAGAGATGCAAAGAAAGGGCGGACGCAGGTGGCGTGGCACAACCACGAAGTGGCATGCATTGAACTCTGCAACTCAGACTTTTTTTGCTTGCAGCTGCCCCGCGGCGGGGCACCAGACAGTAAGCCGAAACGGGTAGATGGCCGATAGCCGATGATGATGGTGCCGAAGGTATCCGCTGGTCGCACCACAGGTAACTGTCAGCATGAAAACGAATGCAGAGTACATAAAATGCATATAGGGTACTCCGTGCCTGGCCCTCGCACCTCGCAGTTGCAGTTGCAGTCGTACCTGAACCAAGGCGCAACTTTGCAGAAGTTCAGTTGATGATACTTTTGACTTGGATACTAAGTTCCGACGGTCTGGCACATGGATTCCTACTCCAGGTGCCGCATGCAATACTGCAATCAGATATCTTGGCCCATTCACGGTCCAGCAACATCACGATTCAAGTTTGCGATGTAGGGACTGGTTCCGCTTCTTTACCATAACCATGCCAAAACGAATGGTGTTTGATCATAGCTTGAGCGCAGGAATTGAACCCAGGCCTTAAGCAGGGGGAAGGGGCATTGGTTGCCCTGTGCGAATGAAAGGTCCTGTGGTTACGTGACTCACCACTACTGTTGGTGGGAGTCATACTACTTCCATCTCCTTTCCCATTCCACCGGCTCCAAACTTCATATCAAGCCCCTTTTAAACTCTCTCATGAGCTCATCTGACCAATCCGTCCCAAATTTACCCATTCCCCGTAACAGACCCTGACGAAATGGCAGGCCAGGCTCCAGAACACGCGACTGAAGCTCTCGCTCAGCTTCAGCTTGATGAAGAAACAGGCGAAATGGTGTCTAAAAGGGAACTGAAGAAACGACAGCAAAAGCGGGCAAGGAAGGCCGCTACTGCCGCCGCGCGAGCTGGGAAACCAAATGATACACCAAAACAACAACTCCCACCGCAAGAGAAGACGGATGGCATACAAGTTGATCCTGATGCCATGTTCATGCGGGGCTTTCTCGCGGATGTGTACAACGAGCTCCCAGCCGAGCGCGTTGTCACACGCTTTCCGCCCGAACCAAATGGGGTTCTGCATCTCGGCCACGCAAAAGCTATCGCAGTTGACTTTGGATTCGCCCGATATCACGGCGGTAAAACGGCAAGTCATGCAGCCTCAGGTGGACAGCAATGGGCCTAGAGCTAACCAAAACCCAAGATTCTTAGGCAAGACATTTACATAGCTGCGTAGCCAAGTACTGCCACTAATTCTTTTCCGCTAAGGTTCGACGATACAAATCCAGACGCTGAGGGGAAAGGGTTTGTTGATGCTATCAAAGAGACAATACGTTGGTTGGGGTATACTCCACATGCCATCACATACTCGAGCGACAACTTTCAAAAACTTTACGACTATGCAGAACAACTAATAGAGTTAGGAAAGGCTTACGTTTGCCACTGCAACGAATCTGAGATCAAGCGGCAGCGGGGTGGACATGAAGGCAAAGAAGGGCCGAGGTACAGATGTGACCACTCTGAACAGGATGTGTCGACAAACCTGGTCAAGTTCCGCATGATGCGCGACGGCAAATATAAGCCTCAAACGGCCTTCCTACGCCTGAAGCAAGACATTTCGAATCCAAATCCACAGATGTGGGATCTCGCAGCATACCGTATCCCAAAGGACCAAACTCCGCACCACAGGACCGGGAATCAATGGAACATCTACCCAACATATGACTTTGCACACTGTCTATGCGACAGCTTGGAGGGGGTGACTCACAGTCTCTGCACATCTGAATTTGTATTGTCACGGGAGAGCTACGAATGGCTCAACAAGAGCCTCAAGGTTTATGAACCCATGCAAAGGGAATTTGGTATGCAATGCCGCTATGCATTGCTTTCGAGTTTCAAATTGACACGATGTAGGCCGACTAAATTTAAATGGAACCGTCATGAGCAAGCGAGGGCTCTCGGCGCTTGTCGAAGACAAAATCGTCCGAGGCTGGGATGATCCTCGTCTCTACACTCTGGTAGCCCTGCGCCGACGTGGCGTTCCACCTGGTGCGATTTTATCCTTCATCAATGAACTCGGAGTCACAACTTCCAGAACGTTCATCCAAGTGAACCGTTTTGAGCAATCTGTTCGAAAGTATCTGGAAACAACGGTGCCTCGTCTGATGCTTGTCCTGGACCCCGTGGCTTTGGTGATTGAGGACGAAATTGATCCTGGAATCTCCGAGCGCCGCATTCCATCTCCCACGTCGGAGCTGAATGGCCACACCCAGCTTCTAACGCAAACCATCTTTATAGAGCGGTCCGATTTCCGAGAGGCTGACAGCAAGGACTACTTCCGTCTAGCACCTGGGAAGACGGTCGGGCTCATCCAATCGCCATACCCTGTCAAGGCTGTGAGCTTTTCCAAGAACCCAACCACAGGCGTCATCACAGAGATCCGAGCTGTATTCGACAAGGACTGCAAAAAGCCCAAGGCGTATATCCATTGGGTGCCGGAGGGATCCAGAGCGGTAGAAGTGCGTGTGTACGCTCCCCTCTTCAAATCGGATGATCCGATGCAAGCCGAAGGCGGGTTTAGGAACGATATACGTCCCGACAGCGAGACGATCTATCATGATGCTTTGATTTCGAGCGGGTTCGATGAAGTGCGCAAGACTGCTCCCTGGCCCAAGGTTGCTGCCAACAATGAGGGCAGTGCTCCGCAAAGCGTCAGGTTCCAGGCTATGCGCACTGGTTATTTTGTAGGTGTACAATCTTCATTCATCGTGAAAATATGCGTGCCTTTGGAGGTATCGTACATTTTATTCAGAGTTTCTAACAACGCTTGCTATGCTCAGACCGTCGACCCTGATACCACTGATGATCATGTAGCTCTTAACCGCATTGTTTCGCTGAAAGAAGACAGCGGCAAGAATTGAACGGCCGATAGTAGAGGCAAACACGACTGAGCGTGCACATGTGGCATGATCTAATCTTGAACTTATTGCTAGCCACGTTGGGATCCGTTTCGTTTTAATATTGACGAGAATCCTTTTCTTTGGGCACTTATCTATAATCAGCGTGGTTTGTAAAAGGAGTCTAGCTGCCACACCTTCATTTTGCGCAACCCCAGGCCGTTCAAGTCGTTTCATATTCCGGTATCACTTGTATCGAAAGTAAATGAGAGCAGGATGCAAGCGTCAGCCAAATGCCGGAAGACGGCGAAGCCGGTTCGCAATGCCGGCATTTGTGGGCTTGAAGATTGAGTAAAGAGCTTCAACAACTATCACGGATGGGTATCAAGTCTGACTGTGGGACAATAGAGAGAGCTAAAAGATGAATCGATAGCGGCTCTTGCCTAACTGTCGCAATATGCGGCGTGAGATGTGCGCCGTTGGCTCTTGTCTTAAGCGTCAAGTTTCTTGGTTTCTCACCTTCGCGTCTAAGAGTCGCATACATAGCTCACGTTTCGTTCAGTTCTGATTCACCCAAGGATCAGTTCTGATTCACTCAAGGATATCTTGCCCATGTCTCCACAATTTACTAGGCAGAAAAAATTACATCACAATAAACGGGGGAGGCAAAGGCACATGTGCAGCAAGTTGCTGCAATTAGTGGCGATCTTTCTCGTCGCTCGCGCTTTTTTTCTTTTCGACTCGACGACCGTCTACTATCTACTCTTCAGAGTTCTACATTCTGCACAGCTAAGCTGCGGCACTCTATCTGATGTCCTAGAATACCTTCGTATTTGGAATATTCCCTCTAGATTTCACAAGCGGCTTGGGCACTCCTTGGCAATAATGGAGCGGCTCGTCACAGAAGACTGCGCAATACTGATTGGCGGCTTCAACGGCTCTATTTTTGCAGGAAAGGGCCTCGGAATATCAGATATTGGCAGTCATTTGATTGCTAAAAATATACCTGATAAGACAGCTTGGTTAGGTTTTGACATCCATTTTCCTTTTGGTGAAGATAATGAGGAAAATGGATTTGGCATATGCTATCGCTGTAAGCATTCCTTCATGATTTTTTCCTCTTGTTTGGGCAAGACTAACATCATGTATAGGGTCCGATTCGGAAGGAATAGCAGTGCCAACTAAAACGTATAGCATCACGGTCAAGTTTCCTGGATATAATATCGTGCGTGATATATGGCCTGCGGATGATTTAATACGGAGCCGTTTTCCAGATGAAAAGCGAGAACTTTATCTTGTTGATGTCATCCTGAAATCTGGCGCTCAAGTTATCGTTGAAGGCTATGGCATGCCTTATGCCAACAGGGGCCATATTGCCGATAAGTGGCTGCACGATAACATGCCTATTATAAATAATGTCACTCTCACGGGACTGTTGGCGCAAAGAAGGTACCATTTTGTCGTCGCATCAGAGAATATTAGACTCAGCGAAGACTGGAACTTTGACGTCCTTCCGCGGCCTTTCCGTTATCCATACGGCACATCTCATAACTGGAAGTCAGAGAGCGAATACTACGAAATGCTGGAGGAGAATAAAGGCCAGCAGTTCTTCCCGCGCACATCCTTTGATAACATTAACGAGTTGCTCACCGTGTTATCGCAATCTCAGATCCAAGATATTATGTGGGTGCAAGAAGATGCCGAAAAGATGGAGAGAACGAAATTGCCAGTCTACTTTGTCCCGGCCAACGATGATTTGGATCCAGAGAAAGACCAATTATTATACGCAATTGTTGCGCTTCCGCCATACTTTCGAACCAATTTTGAGAGCTCCTGGCGCCGTCTCGCGAGGGAAGGAAAGCTCAAGATTTCAGTCTACAGCAAGGCTGAAAGAGGGGATGGGTATCGCCCTAAAGACGACCCATGGGATGCGGTCATCGTGGATACTTCATCCATAAAGCATATTGATGTTTTAGAGGCACACCCAATCAAAGCCCATGAGCTAGTTCTCTACATTCGACGGACTCCATTGTGGGGGAATTCACGATTCAAAATCGCAGAGTTTCGAGGTCGCTCCAGTGCCGACGATGCCTTTGAAAATAGCAAGGAGCAATAGAATTGCATCTCCTTACGTTTTGACGCCAACCTGAAGGACTTCCAGCGGAAAGTCAACGAAGGGGTTTGTCTCCTTAAGAGTTCCGCAAGCCCATACAATCTCAACGAGATGATTGAGGAAGGAGCCAAGGCCAAGAAAGATTCGGCAACAATGAAAAAAATGCTCGATAATGCTAAACTTCTCATGAGTGTTCAAAGGGATTTGTTCCTGGGCACTGGGTTCTACAACACCTTTGAAGGCAAGCCCACGTCAGCAAGCGGTAAGATTACGACTGCGATATCGAATCCTCGCCTTTCCGATGCCCTCGGTATCCCCTATACGCCATTTAATCCGTTGCCAAATATTCCACTCCTGAGAATCACGGATCGCGATTTTGTGGATGCCCTGATGCAGGAGGCCCTGCCCGAGGACCGCTCTCGGTTCACCGAGTATCTATGCAATCGACCGCTTGGCCTCGGAATTATAACCGCCGTGAGTTCTCTTCCCTGGAATAGTCATTTTGAAGGTTAGCTTCCGAATACTTACCAGTCCATGTTCCAAGCCGCCTGGGTTTGGAAAGACGACCGCCCTTGCTATTGGAGCCGTTGCAATGGCTCAGACTTTAGGGAAGTTATATTTATCGGGACCTACGCACATCTCTGTGGATAATGCCGCAGCACGACTGGATCTTATTAGTGATCGAGTGACGAATCGTCTAAACGATAAGCTCAGTCAACAGGGCCTTTCACCCAAGTATCATCGAAAGCTCATTATCCATGCATTCAAGATCGACGATGAGCTAAAGGCCCTCAAAAATGCCCTCCAGAATCCCCAGGATGCCAGTAACGCCACTATTGAATCGTCATGGTCCAGGAATTCCAAATGGAGACTACATTTGTCGTTGGCTTACTGGGTGTTGGTAGTCATTCGATCTCCCGCTGTGAGACAGCTTGGCCCACACGACAAAGAGAGCTTGCATGCCATTCGCGAGAAATGCGACAAGGATGCTTCTTTGGCGGTCCTCAGCAAAGTTGCAATGGGTATCATTGAGTGGGAAAAGTATAAGAGAAGGGGTTTGGAAGTGATAGATGGCCGCGACTCACCCGTCAGGCGTCTCATGACAAGCATTCTATCCGTAGCCGATGTCATTGCAACGACACCATACCTCGCATGCAAAAAGCCTTTCTGTGACTGGAGAAAGAGGGAGGCCCGGGGATTCATATTCGACGAGGCTGCCAACATGAATCGGCCAGACCTGCTGTGTGTCTGGGGCAATACTTGTAAGCCGTGTCTCCTTGCTGGCGATGAGAAGCAACTGCCGCCAACTGTAATGACGAAGCAAGAGCGAGACAGAAATGGCAATTCCTTGAATAGGTTCGCGGGAGATGGCGCGTTCTCGCCCATCCACCACTTCAAGTCCATGGGTTGGCCCATATACAGACTTCGTGTCCTGCTTCGGATGGCGGAGGGACAATTCGACCTCACGTATAACGAGGTTTATAGAGACATTCCTTTCACCTACGGCCCTGGATGCGCCATCGACCTCCCCCATCATGAGATTGGCCGCAAACTGGAGAGTTATCTCTGTCGAAAGTTTCCAAGAATCAAGCCTGCTCCCGCTGGCAAGCTTCTTCCGGTCTTTGTCCATTGCGAGGGCTCCCCGTCCTCCCAGGATGAGTTTTCTGGTTCGACGAGAAACCCCGGCCAGGTAACACTGGGACTAAAGATCCTGGTAAACTTCATCAAGAGCTCGGGTGCAAGACCGCAGAACATGGTTATTATTTCGCCTTACTTGGCCAATCTTGGCACCATCGAGAAGTTTCGAAAGCGCCCAGAGTTTGCTGCCTTGAAACCAATGCGCCCGACCGCGACGGTGGACTCTTTTCAGGGCCAAGAAAGTGACATTGTGATGATCATCATGGGGACCACGGCTAGTTCGGGTCCAGGGTTCACCTCTGACGAGCACCGGCTGAATGTGTTGCTGAGTCGCCACAGGTCTGGCCTCATCATCGTCGGGGATATTAATGTCACTGGCGACGTGCTGAAGCCGGAGGCACCATTCGAGGGCGTGATGGTCATTGGTCGAACTGGCGAGAAGTATTTTGAGCCATGCAGGATGCTCCGAAATGTGCACTTGGCATTGCAGGGAGCGGGCAGAGTCGCCCGGATCCGGCTCCCAAAGGAAGATTAAAACCAAGGTTGTCCAGAAGTGAGGGAATTGGACTGTGCTAAAGGGCCAGGGAAGGCCAATAAAAGTGGAACACGTTGGGTTCTTTTGGCTTTCTTTTTAGTTTGATGATAAATTTTCTGCGGTTTTATATCATTCATGGTTCTCGATTTTGTTTTCTGGCTGTTTGCTGGCCCGTTTGTTGGGGCTCAAGTCAGTTGGACTATCCCATTGATGGCAGGCACTGCCTCCAGTACCTTTCTATTTTTTTGATCGTCAATCACACCTTTGCAGGTAGCTTAGAGTATTGATGCTTGTTTTGTGCATTTGAGCTCCTGTGTGAACGTTGATCAGTCCCTCTTTGCTCTGCCCCAGGATCCATCACACCGTTAGTACTTCTGTGATATGATTGAAACAGAATGTTGGATTTCCCATGTCGCTACTGCAATAAACCAGTAATCGAACCTACAGCTGAGAACAGATAGAACATAGTTTCATGATTTACTTTCTATGTGTTTCATCTGCCTGTCTACCCGATGCATCTAAGAAACGTATTAGAGAGCAACTTGATATAACAGTCCCGAAGAGTAGCCCGACCGCAAGAGAAGCCGGAATAGGCGGCATCGTCTCCCAGGAGCAAGTAGACTAATGAACAGTAGAGCTTTCTGGGCCAGTATAGAGATTGGAAGCAACCACTGACGCGACCGACAGAGATACGAACGCTGGTGTGTAATCTACCGAGTTAATAAGTTATCTATGCGAATAGTGCCTCATCACCTATGTGCTATCATCAGTGCGTCCCTCGCCCACCAAGCCCGTCGCCTTTCTCTGCATCAGAGGTAATAACTTCCCTCGTCTTACCCCACTTGAAGTCGTCCGCGTAAAACAATGAATAGATTAAGATGATGATGTTTATAAACGGCGACGACAAAAAGTGGATAATGAATCCAACGAAATATTGAAGTCTCTCTAGGTTATTTCTTGGAAGCCAAAAGCCGATGCAGAAAGAGTATAGCTAGATGGACTTGTGGTCAGTCAAGCCTGGTGTAACCCCGAATTGCGGTCCACAAACCCCGGGCAGTGTGGTCGAAGAACTTACATATCTAACCCAGAGTACAGAAATTAAACCAACGAATATCTCGTCTTCGAAAACCTTTGCGCCCTTCTTAGCAAAGAGCGCAATCAATTGCGCCACCGCGGAAATGATGAACGGCGTAATGGCCCACGTCATGACTGCGACGATGCTCTGCAGCCGTTCAACGAGAATGATTCCCGGCCGGAAGATCATGACAAACTCATTTGAGATGCTTCCTAGCGCCCAGCGCTTTCGCTGCGATAGAAACACCTTCCACGTCTGCGGGACGATGGTGAATGCTTTGGAGCGGAGGGCCTGCGCCGTTTGTTTCTTGGGAAACAGGCTGAATATGATGGACGCGTGGATACTGTCCTCGGAATAGTTGCCCATGATTTGCTGCGTCATGACATCATTCGGCTTGGGACAGTAGCCGAAGCGTTCGCGTAGGACAGTGTCTCCAAACGTAGCTTCATCCACTTTAATAAGTTGACAGCACCCAGGGAGGCAGTTGACTTTGCCCGTGATCCTCGACTGGAACATTCTTCTTAAGCCCTGGGTCTGGGAGTACTCGACGGATTGGTACAGGGACCAGAGACCAAAGTTATTCCCGTCAAAGTCGACGCAAACGTGGCCGCAAACACCGACAAGTTTGGGGTTCTTGCGAATGGTATTGACCATCTCGACGACGCAAAAGTCGTCAAAGACGGTGTCGGCGTCCATGCCGACCAGGTAGTCCACGTCGGGTAGGCCGCTTTCCAGCAGGCAGTTGCCGAGATACTCAAACAGTTCCTTGTTGAAGATTGTCACAGCGTTTACCGACCGCTTCTTGAAGTGGTACAAGAAGGAGCGGGCAAAGCACAAGCTGTCGCGTTTGCCCTGGTTATATCGTTTTCCCACAAACACAAACGGTATGCCCTTGTATCGACCTACTCGTGTTTTGACCGGCATGAACAGTCCATCTCTTGCGCGGTACCCGTTTTCGAAATATTTGGAAGTCCCTGGCTGGAGTATGTCCTCGAGGAAATAGTCTTGCGTGGTCTTTTCCATTCCGGGACCACGTACATTTCCGTCCACGACGATGAACACGAGTCGCGCGTGTTCATTAATCCCTTTCTGAGAAACCAGGGAATCTAGCGACCGCGCTATTTCTTCTTTGGTTTCATTGTAACAAGGGAGCAGAAGGACCATTCTTTCTGGCGTCGCAGGCGCCGTGCTCTTCTTTTTACGACAACCGCAAATAATCTTGGTCCATATCACATTAGCCACGATACATACCACCATTCCCGCTTGCAGTATGGTGTTGCAGCTAAGCAACGCTAGGAATAGGTATACTGCTTGTGGTAGCAGAAGACTTATGGTGATGAGGGCAGAATTCAAGACGACGAGCCCTGCGATCAGCGCCCATTTTTGAAGCCGCAGGAGTTCCTTGGATACTCTCTTAAGCTCTTCTTCCGCGTCCCATCGCAGCTTGGCTTCTTCTTGCCGCACGTCTCCCCATAGTGAAACATTGGACGTGTGGAATTGAGAGTCAACAGATGTTGCGGACTCGATGGAGCGTGGGGTTTGGGAACCGGGCGCCCGTGGCGTTGCGCGAGCAAGTGTCTAGACACCATTAGCAGTAGGCAATGGACGAGGTTTGGCGATATTTACCGAGTCGCTCGAATTGAGCAATCTTGATCCTGGTTCTCGAAACGATACTGGTGGATGCAGTCCATAATGTATCGGCGGCAAGCCTCTTATATCGTTTGGTAAAGGCCAATTGAGCGTGGAATTCCCCATCTTGGGCAAATCCCGCCTTGCGAATGCGAAGACGTAGCCGGTCCCTTCAGAAGGTAAAGGCACTCTCCATCAATGAATAGTAAAGGCTATGCAATAGCGGGATCTGTTGGGGGGTCAGGTAAAGAATAGTGAAGGCCAAGCCCTTCGCCTGCCAGTTCAGGGCATATGTAAATGAAGTCCAGGTACATTGGCCCCGGTGATAGTCATACGGCTCGGCTCTATAAGCAACCCATAGACTATTGAACTCTTGTTGCGCAAGCTTCAGGCTTCATCTAAATAGGGCATGTATCTTGGTCAGCCATGGACCGGAGTAAACATGTTTGCCTGCCCGAGAACGTCATCATCAAACAAAGAAGTGCCGGAGGCTAGCATTGACGAGGCTGCGAGTCACAATACGAAGTCGAGCGAGTACATATCGACTCGAATACCGTCTTCTCGTACACCTTGCCGCTCGAAGCCCCCAGACCTTGCATGGTGGTACCACGATAGCTCTTGCAGCACCCGCCTTTCTCCTAGATAACGCCAGTTCAGGCGTGCTTTTGAGCCAAGCTCACATTTGGTGAGATATGCGGGCATGTCGGAGCCGGCAGCGACATCAATCTATACATATTACTAAAGCCATGTTCTCGGATTCCGGACAGGGGGTTGCATTGTGAACCACCACAGTGGTGGGCAGTCTTGGGAAAATGTCACTGCCAATCATTCATTATTGACGACGGAAAGGTGAAACAGTCCCATGGTCATTGGAAAACTCTTGGCGGAAGCCACTTCGTTTCTTAGAAAGAAGCAAGCTTGCTGTGTTGTTAAGCTCATGGTGGCTTGGTGTTTCCATTCATGCACCGGAAACGCATCCTCACGATTCCCGCAATACCCGAGATACATCGTAAAAGGCTACTCTGAGACATGGTTCCTGTACAAGAGACCTTTGCATAGCAACGTACAAAGATGATGGTGGTGCCCCGTACGACGTGCGACACATGGGAATTCCGGGATAATACAACAGCATGCTTCGCTACACGGCAGGAATTATTCCCCAGCGGTGGAGAATCTCGTGTCCTGAGCCTTGTGGTTGTACCAGTGTTACAGCATGGAATACACTCCCGAGATCGGCTTGCAAACGGTCCAGTCAAACGGTCGGCCAGCACTTGTGCTCGGCTACATGATGCTGTTTAGGAGTCTCGGTGTACTTGGCGACAGCAACATGTAACCGAGCACAAGTGCTTGGCGAGTATGCACTGCTACTATAGTACCTGGAGCCGTCCTAATGCGACTCTACTTTTTCTTTGTCCAAGTCTGCCAGAGACGGCACTGACATATCGTGTATCGGCGGTATCTGTCCATCGAACGGGCACCACCGGTGAATTCGGATACCAACGGCTGTTTCTTCAATTCCCATCGTTCCCAGAGAATTGGTGACAAGGCGTGGCGAAATGGGAGACATATTCTGATTTACAGCATATTTAGTGAATACAGTCAACAGATCGACAGGCAATCGAATTGAACAGCAGCCCTGGCTATCTCGCATATCATCGGAGCAAAGAATGCAACATTTCGATAGCAAAGTATTAAGCGTATCCGAAAAGAAACCACGAAAACCCTAACCCCTTCTCAACATGGCAGAAACCAATCATTCAATATTGCACCTTGAACACAAAATACCGTCGTTCAGTCACAATGACCGTACTTGTCCTGGCACCCCTCACCACAATGCTCAACCTGACTCCCGCTACTTGAATGGTCAGAACACCAATAAACTTGGCGACGAGAAAGAGTACATACCAATATCCATACTTTGAGCAGCACGTCTTTCCCGCAAAGTGAAGACAGGTAGCAGAGTACCGAGCGCCACACAGGCCATTCGTTGTATCCAAAACACCCTGCGGAGATGGATCGCAGTCCCCAAAGTCATTGTCGCACCCCGTGCCACAAAACTCGGGCGTTGATCCGCTGGTATGACAAGGTCAGCGAAAAAGCAAATGAACTCGCGGGCAACGACTACGCTTGAAGGGGGTCATACCAATATCCCCAGTGGGAGCAGCAGTCCCCAAACCCGGACCCCGGACAGATATATCCTGTGCTCCCACCGCAGCGTTGGTTGGGCGATATTCTGGTAGTCGTATTCCGCGGAGGTGAGACAGATGTGACCTGCGGTTTGGCCGGTCCCGAGCATAGGTTCCTCTTGCCAACGGTCCTGGCCACGTTCGAAGAGGTCTCTGCCGAGCGGTACCAGTTCTCCTCGGGGTCCCCTAGGCATTCGCCCACGGTGACGAGCTTGTAGCCTCTTTCTCTCGCAAGACTGATCATGTACTCTGTCAGATTGTGTACCGTCTGTTCGTGGACATCATGAGCCAGCACAATGTACGAGTTCTCTTTCGAGTTTGTAGACAGGGTGCTGGAATAGCGGTCCTTTGACCTCTGTATGAGGGCCGGGTCATCGTACATGTAGTCTTTGGTGTCCAAGTTGGCCGAGATGGAGTGGTACGCCAAGTCACCCAAGGTTTCTTCGCACCCGGAACCGGCAGAACATTCCAGGAATGGGGGCCGGATGTACGTGGGGATCCGGCCAAGTATATTGCGAAGAGCCATTTCGTTGTGAATAATCTCTGCCCGCCGCACCGTCTCGTTGACCTGAGTCAAGTCGCGATGTGTCCACGTGTGACTGGCGACCTGGTGGCCCGCGTTGTACATGCGCCGCAGGATACTCGGCCATTCCGTCGCCGGGTCATCGATATGTCCCTTGGCGCGGTTGTCACCCGTGATGAAGAAGGTGGCCTTGACTTCGTGCGCTGCGAGAAGGTCCAGAAGTTCCGTGGTGTAGATGTAGGGACCGTCGTCGAACGTCAGAGCCACCATCCCTGGATTGTTGCATGATGTGATCATGGGCCCTGAAATCGTTAGTCCAAAGTGTCCATTCTGGCAAACTCTGTGAACAGTTACCATATGGGACTTTTCCAACCCGTGGTCGGGGTATTTCTGAAGTGTCACTGCCATCAGGAGGCACCCTTAGCTCTATTGGTTAGCCAATTACATCAAAGTCTTGCCAATCTGGTTTTGATGCTCACAGCGTATCGCAAGTATGACTGTAGTCTAGTTGACACTGCGAGCCTGAACAATACTCCGCTGTGGTGCCGCAGAACCCCATCTCTGAGCAGCATGAACCTATTTCACATGATCCCTCGCCGGGACCGCACATTGCCTTTTCATTGGCGACTAGTTCCCGATTGAAACGGAAGGCTAGCAGGCTCTGGAAGTACACAGCGAGGAGGAGGCCGAGTTTTGGTGTCATTGCGGTTGAGTAGGGTATCCCAGCCGTTTCCTGGATCAAAAAAAGGGAGCTAGATGCAGCTAGAAAAGAACACAACTCGAATAAATTGACTGTGTTTGCTTCGGCATTGGGAGCGAGGGTAGTTTTATGACATAGTTCCATGACATGACATGGAGTAAGGGATGTGAGTCTATTACGACGGTGGTTCTGGCTTCTGGTTCCGGTAGGTACACGCTTGTTATAGAAGTACTATTTTGTGCCACAAGGTATTTCTAATATTAAACTGATCTCCAATAATTGACGTTTGGCGATATTGACGCGTGTTTATTCTTGGCGCAGAAGTGCCAGGGTTGTGGATGGACAGGTATCAATAGAAGACACATACGACACCCAGCTCAGTTGTTTCAGCAAATGAACATAAAATATTTGGCCTGCATGGTTTCACAACTCACAGTTGCTTCAATATATTGCCCAAACCTCCTGAATATGGCATTCTTCAGGCGGATCTTCAGACGGGGGGGGGGGGGGGGGGGCGGAAATACACCTCCTTGCAACCAGTAGCCAATGTGTGGAATATCTCATTTTGGGCACGAACCAGCAGTGTACACCCGAGATCCGGGCAATAAAATAGGGTTATTTCCTTTCCGGGATGAGAGCACAGACAAGGCCACGCGGAACTGGCTGTATGTCTGGGTCTGGCCGAGACAACTCACAGTCCGATGTTGGCTACCAGTTACGTAGTTTGCTTGGATGCAGCGCGGACAGGCAAGATGGAAAGTCCCCGCCAATGACCAGTGAAACGTTCAAATATTTGAAGTTGTATGACCAAGTATTTGTGTTCCCTCTTCTTCCATCCCGATCATGCTGTGATAGGCAACACTCGTATGAGACTCTCGCAGGTCAGCAGTGGCACATCAGGTGGGCGTTCCTTGCAACTCGCTGTATTGCATGGGAAGAAATAAACCCGAGGGAAGAAACGTGAATTTCTATTATTAAACCCACGGGAAATACAATTTATACGAGCCATCCATGCATTACACAACATGGTTTGCGGGGGGTTAGTAGAACTTATACATGTCCCGTTTGCCCGAACGCGGGACACCATCGGAACAGCGCCGATTGACTCATATTTCAAGCCCTTCCGGCTGGTCGTACCTGGTTACTGCATAAAATGTTGAACTCAATGTGAACGGTGAGACTCTGTGTCCTGGATCCGGAATGCCACCAACTTTTCAACCCCAGCCCAAGGTGAAGCGAAGCCACCCTGCAGCATTGTTCGTAATCTTTAAGCTTCAAAAGTCAATTATGCTGTGATTTCTCTGCTTACTCAAGCCATGTAACATTTCCTGACGTGCTTTTGACAAAGCAAACGAGGACAGCTTAGATGTTTCTGTACGAGTCATAAAGTGAATATGACGCGACACCAACAATCCAGTCCCTCCACGTCTCTATTCACCTCGAGATGAAAGAAATAGATATAACGTGTAGATACATGTCGAATTTGAGTATGGAGCTTCACGACCATTGTGACAGTGGGCCAACCAGCTACTCCGATCACGATGAAAGATCCGCTCAGTACACCCTTCGAGCTTGAAAGCTCTTCTTTCCAGACTCCGGCAGCAGTTGTATCCGACGAATGCGCCACTGCATTTGACCTTGACAATCGCATTCACTATGATCTGACGCCTCCTGGTGAAAAGGCCGAATTCGAGCAAGAGGTGTTGCCAGGCACAGATCCCATCTCCGTCACAACCCAACCTCTAGTAGCCATCATTGGCGTCGGCTACGTTGGACAACACCTTGCTCAAGTCTTTTCAAGAGCATACAATGTTCTCGGATACGACATTTCGGAATCCAGAATCCATCATCTCAAGAAAACCTTTGAGAGCAACGACAGAGTGACCTTTTCATCGTCGCCATCAACAATGAGCCATGCCACACATTTCCTCATATCAGTGCCAACGCTCCTACTACCAGACAAGCGCATCGACTCGTCGTTTCTCCGCAACGCACTGTCCACAGTAGCCAAGATGGCACGGCCAGGATCAACAGTCATCATCGAGAGTTCCGTCGCCGTCGGCATGACGCGCGAATATCTCGGACCGCTCGCAAGGAACAAGGGCCTCTTTGCAGGCATGTCGCCCGAGAGAGTCGACCCCGGCCGGACAGAGCCTCCCGCACACGCCATACCCAAGATCATCTCCGGCCTGGACGACGAGGTCCCGGGCTCGCTGGCCGCCATACACGAGCTCTACTCCAGGGTCTTTGACCAGGTGACTCCCGTGTCGAGCCCAGAGGTGGCCGAGATGACGAAGCTGTACGAGAACTGCCAGCGAATGGTGTGCATAGCCTACGCGAATGAAATGGCCGATGCTTGCGCCTCGCACGGCATCGACCCGTTTGAAGTGTGCGGTGCGGCTGCGACCAAGCCCTTTGGCTATATCCCTCTTATGCCTGGCCTTGGGGTAGGAGGCCATTGCATCCCCGTCAATCCCTACTACCTGTTTTCCAATAACAGCTTCCCCATTCTACGGGCGGCGTGTGAGAAAATGACGTGCCGGCCTGGGGAAATCGCAGAGCGAGTGGTGACGAGGCTGTGCAGACGGCTGCCCTTTTGTCGGCCGCGCATCTTGGTGGTTGGTATGGGTTTCAAGCCCGGACAGGCTCATCTGATAAACTCCCCTGGGTTGGAGTTGGCAAAGAGCTTGGTCCTGACGGACAAGGTCGAAGTCAGCTGGGTCGATCCTCTTGTTTCTCAAGCCTCCATCCCGCAGATTCCCAGGTTCGACGAAAAGGACTGGTCCGTTTCGTCATTGGAGGCGAGCTTTGAGTTGATAATAGTTGCCTTCAGGCAGAGCGGTTTAGATTATGAGCTGCTGGGACAGCTGCGAAATGTCGAGGTCGACATGTGGTGTCGGTGAGGGAGAAGTCAACCGGTTTTGCTGGCAAGACGCGGTGTAAAGCGCCCTGGCTGGGGCTAGAGGTTTCTTCCGTTAAATATGGCGAGTCGTAGCAATGTAATCCATGCGGTAGCTCTTAGTATCTGGCTCTCTTCTCATTGCAGCTTCAATTCTCAAACAGTTCATGGGATAGTTGGCACTGCCAATGCGAGAACCACGCGCACCACTCTAGTTGCCCTCGCCACTGTATCGCAAAATTCTTCCATGCGTCGGCCAAGGGAAGACTTGTCTTGATATCAGTTGCCATAGGAAAGCCATCAGAAGGCACCGCCACGAGCGACCACACCCGCAAGCTGTCAACTCTCTCGAGAAGTGTGGCGGAACAATAGAACTCGATGTGCAGACATTGGGGGTATGCCGAAAGCTGTGATAGAAACAGCTCGATCATCGCTGCCTTCTTGGACATGGGCACAGGATGTGCATCTGCGAAGTACATGGGCGCCGTTCTTCCCACCGAATCGGGTGGAAATTGCCGCCGCTGTTCGGGGCTTAACAAGCACTTGAGCTTCAATGTTATCTGGCGCAGCCATTCAGCGCTGTGCCAAGTTCAGCTCATCTGTGCTCATTGAAAAGCACGGGAAGCCTTGTCCGATGAACTATTGACGTCATATTTCTTACAAGGTGTTGCTGACGGCATTTTCTCCAGCATGACAAGTCACACACGTTGGCTTCGCGGAGCCTTGCTCGATGATGCGGCACTGATGAGTGCCAATCAACATGCTATTGACCCCGTGGCCATTCTTTCAGGACCTCCATCCGCCGGGCATGTTTGGTACAAAGGATATCTGTTATTTCCGTATTGTCAAACACGGCATCTGTCACACGGTCAGGCCACAACAAAGGCGCTGGGTCAACAACGGTTACATAATTGACAACAAAGAAGGCATCATGAGACTAAGAGCTGCCGCATGCCTCCAACGCTCAGCGACTTTATGTATTTATAGAGACCTCTGGTCCCTCAAGGTCCCTTGGAAAATTAAGTTGTGTTTCAAGCCCGATTACCCGGCCCTTGTCGCAGCATCAATTCTTCAACGCCGCCAGGATGTCACCTCCCACCAACGCAGAACTAAATAAAAAGCGCGAAGAGAATTGTCTTCAAATTACTACCGATATGAAATACTACAGAGTCGGACAGACTTGGATCAAGCGAAGTCTACGACCCAGTGAATGGCAGAAGGAGGACGGCTATATGCCCATACCGCTATTTAGCCTTGAGCGTGTTTTAAATGAAGGCGCTTGCCTTCGCCATCTTGCAGATAAAACCAATATCCCAATACCTAAGCTTCATGCTTGCTTTGAAGATGACGGTGCCGCGTACCTCATTACAGAGTACGTTGAAGGAGTTGCTATGAGCTGGCTTGATGAAGGGCAGCGGGAGGTGGTCGCCAAAGAGCTCCGCACTCCTATGAAGGCCCTGAGCAATTTGACACATCATATCTGGGGCGGTCCTAGCGGTTTGGTGAGAACACTCCTCGTAGCCTAATTAATACATGTGTAATAATTAACGGGCGAATAGGTTATGCCTCCATACCGCATCATGCAATACTCTGATGGTAGGCCGTGGAAAATGAAGCCGCGGAGGGAAAATAATCTCGTCTTTTGTCACAATGATCTTTCTACAAATAATGTCATTGTTGATCCTAGGACCCTTAAGATTAAGGCCATTATCAACTGGGAGTATGCAGGCTACTATCCGCAACGATTTGAGTCTGCATTTTTCCAGAGACTAGGTCCATCTATTGCTTTGAAAGGGGAGGTTGATGATACGGAGTGGTTGCATGATATCCTGTCTGAGGAGAGGATATAAGTGGCATCATGTTATATGATGTGTAGGCGGGAACGCAGGAGATCGGAACATGCCACATTTGGAACCCCAATTCATCGTGTTGGCCCTGTACAACAAGAACGAGCTTTGAGATTCAACTTGCCACCTCTGCCCGGCTCGGCGGGGGAAACAGCGCCTCCCAGAGTACATACAGAACATGAGATGGTTGAAACAGCCATCGAGATTGCACGTCGTGCCTATGTTTTTCGCAATGCCTAGGTACATTGTGTGAACGAGAAGAACCGACTATTGTCCGGTATTATACAACTATATGATATTAGGTTATAGAGATATAAGTCCGGAACCAACATGTCCGGGTCTTATATGCGGTTTTCTACTGACAGTGTTTATTGCAAATAGTACGGGTATAATATTAGAGAGGGAATTAACTTTAGATTTAAATAGCGGTTTCACATCGGAGTCAATAATGTTCCATTTATATTTTCGCAACACGTGAGAAAAAAACACAGAGAATTAGACCCGAGATTGTTGGAGAACACATACTCTGTGCATCAAGTAGCGTTAGTGCCGAGCAACGTTCACGAGACAGCTCACAATGCAATGCAATTAGATATATAACTTATCACGAATTGACCACACCAGACAAAAGGGAATTCCACAAGTGCCTACTATAGTTATTCTTATGTACCTCTTAGTTATATATGTCCTGTATTTTCCCGTTGACATAACTCCATGTGCCCCTTGCTGAGCGTTGAGCTGTCAGACTTTTGGTACTCCTTTCCATTATGTGGCGGAGTCATGATACACGGATACACGGAAAGACTTGCAGCATCTATTTAAAATTATACGCTTTACTCATTAGTAGTATACGTAAAAAGAGATTTTCAAGATGATGCCTTATTTGCAGCATCTGATGGCAGATCTGACCCCTTGGTGTACTTTTTCTTCAGACCTGTAACTAACAACTTGCCCAGTCCCTTAATGCTGCCCGCCTTCACAATCTCGGAAGCAGTTATCTCTAATCCGATCGTCCTCCGCCACCAGTTACGGATCTCAATACTCACGAGCGAATCTACACCAATAGATTCAAGTGGTGCGTGGATGTCCATTTCATCCTCTGACAGCGACAAATACTCAAAAAGTGTGCTGCCAACTGCCAAAGAGAGTCGATCTAGCGTGCCCGGGGCATCGAGCACCGATGGATCAGCTTCAACTTGGTCAAGGGCTTCGCGTAACATTGCTTCTTTTTTCACTTCTCTTTGATCTTCATCGACGGCGAGGTTGACGTATTCGCCAAAACGCACATCAGCCTTGAACAACTGTAGGTTTTTAGGAATTGAGGATGCGCGGGCAGAGGCGAGGCCGATGGCGATTTGAGGCTTCCAAGTAAACCCACCAACAGGACTGGGCAATACTGTCGGTGTCGTAGGGGCAGACGTGTGCAGTGCGATTTCTATAGCCTCTATCATATGGTCTTCCTGAAGAAGAAACAAGCCCAACGAGTTGAACGTGCTGATTTTGTTGGACTTGACAGCAAGGGCGCCGATGCCGTCGACTCCGCCGAGATCGATGACTGAGCAAGGGAGCCCCAGCCCCTGGCGGTAGTGACAGTATGAGTCGAGGAATGTATTTGCCGAGGCGTAGCTTGCTTGGCCAGGCTGCCCGACTAGACCTGCAATGGAGCTGAACAAGATGAAGAAGTCAAGCTTGGTGTTGATAAGAGCACGGTGCAGGTTCCAGGTTCCCTTGACCTTGGGATTCTGTACGGCTTTCCAGTCCTGATATGTCGTTTCTATCAAGGCGCAGTCCTATGAAAAGATTAGTTGTCAGATACACAACTGTTTGACTCATGAAAACGCACCCTCAACACCATAGAGAGCTGCATGACGCCGCCAATCGGTGATGGCGACGCGCTGATGGCCCTCTCGACATCATGCATCTCTGAGACATCTCCTGCTATGGCCGTAATTCTACACCCTTGCGACTCTAACTCTTTTATGAATGCCGCATGCTGATTGCTCCCCGCAGAGGGCGATAGAAAGCAGAGGCTTTTGGCCCCCTTCTCTATCATCCACCGGGCCACCTCTCTACCGAGCCCTCCAAGACCGCCGACCAGGAGATATGTGGGCTTGTCGGAAAACAATTTTGACTTGTCCGAGACTTTGGCTGGTATTTTCGACCCGTTTTCTGGAATGGCTATAACCAACTTGCCCATGTGGTGACCCTTTTTCATCAGCTTCAACGCTTCAGAAACCTGGTCCGGCCCAAAAGTTTGAATAGGCTCGATGGGCTTGAGATGATGTTTGTATCTCAGGTCGAAGCATTGGTTCATCAACCTGCCGTAGGACGTGAGCTAGCTGACAAAGTTGTAGGCTGAGAAAAAGGTAACTTACTCGGTAAGTTGCTCCTCGTCCATGGCAGAGAGATCGATGCCACAGTATGTTCGGTTGCCTTGAAACATGTCCATGGCGAGTCTCCCATGTTCCAGTATATCTCGCTTTCCGATTTCGAGCATCTTGCCCTGTTTGGCGACACAACACCACGAGGCTTGGAGGAGATCACCTGCCAATGAGTTGAGTACCAGATCAACTCCTCTGCCGTCGGTTATTCCCATGACGCCGTCGAGGAAACGGTCGCTCCGCGAGTCAAAAATGTGTTTACGGGGAATTTGATGCTTTTCCATGAGAAACTGGACCTTCTCTTCTGTCCCGGCGGTGACATAAACCTAGGAAAACATTAGTCAGGCACAAAGTTATATCTTGAGAAGGATTCTGACCTCGGCGCCAATCGCTCGGCACATGTAGATGGCGGCCTGGCCTACACCACCGGCCGCGGAATGGATTAAAATAGACTAACGTGGGTCAGGTAACGTATTCAAAGGCCTTTATGAGTTCTCTGGCGCCGCCCATTGTCTTACCTGTCCTTTTCGCAGGCGGCCAATGTTGACAATTGCATGTACTACCGTTGCGTACACGACTGGCAACGTGGCAGCTTTTTCGAGTGACATGTCATCTGGGATCTGTATGATGACCTTTGAAGCAAAGCATTTCCGCGTTCTCATCAAACCCGAGCCCATGGCACAAACGCGGTCGCCAACATTCACAGTATCGACGGCAGATCCTCTGCGAGTAACCACGCCGCTACATTCCAAGCCGAGAGAATCTTTGTGGCCGTGAACAATACCCATGGTTGTAAGTAGATCCTGCAAAGCAAAGGTCGTGTCAGCCAAATCATAGTAAGCAGGATATTGCAGCTACAAACCTTGAAATTCAACCCAACAAAACGAATATCCACCTCTACCTCGTCAGGTGCCAGGTCTAAATGTTCTGTATGTGCTACCCAGTGGAGCGTATCGACCGATCCGAGTTGCCCAATGACTAGCTGCTTGGAAAGGTCGTCGCCAGATAGCTGTTGGAGCTCTTTCTCAGTCGATTCCCAGTGGAATCGAGGAACGTATACAACACCATCACGCCGAACGGCATACTCGGCATCTACGCCCTGATCCATCGGCGCACGCTGGTAGAACTTGCGAGAAAGCGCAAAGACAGAATCTAAAGCAGTGTCATCCAAGTCTTCAATCTCGGCTGTCCAACAGTCCAGCCCAAGTTCAGTGCGGGCGCATCGCATCAGTCCCGTGGTGGCGCCATAGCCGGGTGCTTCGCAGGCAAACTGTGCCGGTCGAGTCAACCAGAGAATTCCCCGTTTGTGGCGGGCAAGAAGCTTCATCATGCGTCCATAGTCGGCTTCTGAAATCTCGTCCATGAACGAGCTGCCCTCCAGCTCTATAGTGGAAATGATGTCACAGCCAGTCGACTCTGCCTTTGTGTCGTTCTCTTCAGAACCCAACTGCACCCACTGCACCTGGTGACCCAGAAGGCGAAGCTTCTCGGCCAGTTTACAAGCAAATTCATGCCGAGCCTGCTTGTAGAGAAACGTCAACCCCAGCGGTTCCTTCATCTCGGCGACCGCAGTGCTGGCCATGTGAGCGGTGATGGAGTAAGGGTGCTCATCGTCGAGCTCGACAATATCTGTGCCGCTGAACCCGGCAGAAAGGAGCTCCGTATTCCATCGTTGGACGGAAACTAGGGGCCCTGCTTCGCGACTGTCTTCTTTTTCTGCCCACCATCCCGGTAGAAGGCCCTATCACGCGGAACGGGAGTCGTTAGTGCAAAGGAAAGGCATGAAGGAATAGAGAGATGGATGAACATGCCGTGAGGAAAGGGATGGATCGCCAGTTGAGAGCTGTGATAGAATTTAGTTAGAATGCGTCGCCAAAGAAAGAGCAATAGTCGTGTATTCTCACGCGCTACCAGTTCCTGGAGGATTAGCCGTCCTCCGGGCTTCAACAGTGATCGGACATTGAGCAATGATTTATGAAGATTAGATGTCACATGCAATACCTGTAAGCCATGTCAGTGATACTAGGGCTTCTTCGTTTTTCAACATGGTCTGTCCTACGTTGGAAGCAACAATGAGGTCGAATGATTGCAACTCAAAGCCTTGCGCAGCTGGATCGCTTTCAATATCGAGCACTTGGTACTTGACACCATCCCATTTGGCAAACTTATCCCTTGCAAGGACAAAAAACCCGCTGGAAATGTCAGTAAAGACGTATTTGGAGTATAATCGCCTCCCATCCTCGGCCACTAGACCTTGCAACATGGCC
Source organism: Metarhizium robertsii ARSEF 23 (assembly GCF_000187425.2). Lineage (NCBI taxonomy): Eukaryota > Fungi > Ascomycota > Sordariomycetes > Hypocreales > Clavicipitaceae > Metarhizium > Metarhizium robertsii. The sequence continues at coordinate 797,034 of NW_011942160.1, read as the reverse complement.
TCGGTGGTCGCTCCGATACCCGCGCCAATCTCGAGAACAGACAGAGTCGGCTTGGAATGAGCGCACAGTCTGAGGAAATCCTTGGGCGAGACCAGACGCTGGCCATAGACGTAAAAGCTCTCCAGCCCCTTGTCATCCAGGCATATTTGCAAGGGCTTGATCCTTCCCGTGAAAATCGCTGCAATGTTCTCACTTGTGGCGAGCCTGGCATACATATTTGCCAAGGCAAGACTGGTTTCATCGACATCGCCTTGTATTTGTCTCCACAGGGAGTCGAGCATCTCTGTTCTTGCCTTGGACGAGAGGGAAACTAAACTTGCAAGTTCCTCGTCTTGGGTGTACTTGTTCTTCTCCTCCCTCAACCAAGCGATATACTTTGGGAGGTCGCCTGGCGTTGTTGCGGCGTCAATTCCGAGCGAGTCCAGCTCGTGGAGCATTTGAACAACACCAACTGCGGTCGCATAATCCAGCGCCTTGTTGAACTTCCTACTGTTGCGATTTGTTCTCACGAAGTCGATTTTGTCGTACAAGTGCAGATCCGGTAGCCACTCCATGTGCGCTGCATGAAGGGGCTCCTGTTTCTGTAGACCGCCGTTATTGAACGGCAGAAACCTGCCGTCTCGAATTTCCAAGGCGGTTTTCCCAGTGTCTCTTGACATAGCCAAGATGCTTGCCGTGTTGTTGTCTGTGTCCGTGACTGCGTCAAGCACAAGCTCCGGCCCGCCAGGGCACACCATGATGTGCTTCAGTTCCACGGGTACAGCTAGTATGTCGAGACGTCGCCCGATACCTTGGCATGCAGCTAAAGCGCTTAGTTGAAGAGCCAAGTCGATCGTGGTCGGATGCAACGCGTAAAAGGCTTCGTTCTTGTTCGTTGTGTCAGTCGCAGCACCTACAGCGTGCTGCCTATCGGTGTCGGCTGTAAGCTCTCGCAGTCGCCGAAAATGCGGCCCATAACAGAAACCGAGGTATTGGAGCCGGTTATAAAAGTAGTCCTCATTCACCTGGCGCTGCAGGGGTGCCATTGTTGTTTGTTTGCTGTTGCCGTTTCCGCCCTCGCTCACGGCCTTGCCGCGGGCGACGCAGTGCTCAACCCATGTATCGGCGCACAAGGAGCAAATGGACAACTCATACCAGGTAGACGAGTTACTCAATCCAGAGAGTCTAAATGGACGCATGGTTGTCACTATTTCCACCGGCTCTGCATCCGGCACTATCAAGGCCGCCTTGACAAGGACATCTTCGAGGATGTACGCTTCCGAGCCCAGGAACTGCCGTATGGCCTCGCCCATCATTGCGACATAGCCAGCCGCCGGGAACACAATGTCTGAATTCAGCATGTGGTCCTTGAGCCACGGGATGTCGTAATGGCGGAACATGTTTCTCCATGTTGCGTCGAATTCGGATGGCGTCGTGCAGCGTGTACCCAGCAGCTCGTGATGAGCAAACTGCCGCATTCTCCAGTTCTTGGAAAGACGACTCTCTGTCCACGCATCTTGTTTGTGGTCCCAAGAGTAGCGTGGCAAATCTGCCACCACAGAGCCGCCAGGGTTTAGAAAGGAAAAGTCAATATCATGGCCCATTGTATACAGCCGGCCTAGCGTGGTGAGAACGGCATCGTGTGCGGGTTTGTCTCTGACAAGAGTACCAAGATAAGTGACAGATGGTTGCCGAGACTTGGATTCGATGATTTGGCGTACAGGCCCTTGGAGAGCCGGATGTGGCCCGATTTCCACCATGGCGGTTATCTCGGGCAGGTCGTCGAGGAGTTGGCGAGCCGCAGAAAAGAAGAGTACTGGAGACACCATGTTGTCTTTCCAATACAATGGGCCAAGCTCCATTTTGGAATCGGCAAGCTTGCCATACAGGGAGGAGTAGAATGGACACTTCCAACCTTTGGTGCCAGTATGGTATGGTTTCATCATCTCCTCGTATTTGGTGGCGACTGGGCTCATCTGGGCTGTGACTTTGTTAGTTTGCGCCTCTGACCAGATTCATCAGCTATTCTTACGGGAATGATACGCAACCTGGACTTTGAGCTTTCGCATAAACGTGTCCTTGTTTACGGCCTCTATATTCTCCATAGTCTTGCGTACGGCTTCAGAATTGCCCGATATGCTCACACTCTTGGGGCTGTTCTCGCACGCAATTTGCGCACCATCTACGAGATGAGGCGTCACATGGTCCCGTCCCAGCCCAATGGCAGCCATACTCCCGTCAGACTGTAGTTTGGTGGTTACGAGGCCACGAAAGTAAGAGCACAGAATGGCCTCAGAATAGTCGATTGCTCCGGCTGCGTAAGCAGCGGCGATCTCGCCACTCGAGTGCCCGACAACCGCACTTGGCTTGATGCCACATTTGCTCAGGAAATTTACCAAGGCAACCTGGATGGCGGTACAAAGAGGCTGCGCAAGTTCAGCAATGTGACAGGACAGTGTTTCTGCTTCATCGTCACGGCATAAAACATCTATTGCAAGTCAGCTTCGTCAGTCTCGAACACGTCTAATCATGACATTGGAACGAATTTACCTTCCAATGTCCATTTTGGTGCCGTAGGTAACGACTGCAAAACCTTGTCCATATTTCGTATGTCCTCGCGGAACGTCGCCGAGGAGTGAACGAGTTCCCTTCCCATGCCCGGCCACTGCGCGCCCTGGCCGGTAAAGACAAAGGCAACCTTGATCTCTTTTTCTCGTCCGGTAATAATCTTTTTTCCGACGCTGAATTGCAGTGACTGATGAATGGCGTTGTGATGAATAGCAAACGCTCTATGAGACATGTGTGCTGCCCGCATCCCAAGAGTGTAGGCGATATCATTTATTGCAGACGGCGAGTTTGTCATGTAAGCCTCAAACGCGGCAATTCGTCTCTTGATGGACTCTTCGCTACGCGCAGAAAGGACAACGATGCGCGGGAACTCCTAGAAATCGTTGATATCTGACATAGACAATATGCATGGGATGCAATCTCCGGCAACGTACCTCTGGGACAGCAGAGTCGTAGTCAGAGCTTTGGGACGAGATGCTGGCAGGTAGGCTAAGGCTCAAAAAATCTTCGTCCGAGTGCGAGAGCCCATGTTCGAGGCTATCGCTGTCCGAGCTGCTGTACCGTTGACGAGCAGCGCCGCAGTAGGCCGCAAATGAAGCAGCGGAATCGAGAATAACCTGAAAGAGGTTCAATAACTCAGCAGCAAGACTCGTGAATCACTTGGAACGAATGACTTACATGCCCGTTGGCACCGCCAAATCCGAAGGAATTGATGCTGATTCTCTGGCACCGGTCCTCCGGCCAAGGAACAGGATCCACCGGCACTTGAAGATTGTACTCTTCAAAAGGAACTATTTTGTCACAATGTTAAAAGGAAACGAATGACAAGGTACTGGTGTATTCCCAACTTACTTCTTGGGTTTGGTGTGACGAAATTGACATTAGGTGGTATCGTCTTATTCTCCAGTGCCAGGACACATTTGATGACGCTTGTCAGGGCTGCTGCTCCCTCTCCATGGCCCAAATTTGGCTTGACCTACAATGAAGGCTGTCAGAAGGCATTATCTGTCATGCATCTTACTTTACTCACAGAGCCGATGTAGGTCCCCCGGGTGCCAAAAGCCTTTCCCACGGCCGTCGTTTCTATTGGATCACCCTTCATGGTACCCGTGCCATGGCATTCCACAAATGGCGTCTTGGAGAGATCGCCGATACCTGCCGATTGATAGGCTCGCAATATCAAAGAACGTTGCGCCTCGGTGCTGGGCGTGCCCACATGCGGTGTTTTGCCGTCCGAGTTGACGGCCGTGGAGCGAATAATAGCGCGAATCGGGTCACCATCCCGGATGGCCGCTTCTAGGGGCTTGATTAGTATAGCATTAACTGCTTCTGCGCGCGCAAAGCCGTCTGCGAGGGTATCGAATGTTTTGCATCGACCATCCGGGGCAAGGATACCCAGTGCCGACATGTCCAAGGTCATGGACGGGTCCATGATGAGACTCGAACCCAACACCATCGCCGTCGAGCAGTCGCCGCTGTTGAGAGACTGGCAAGCAATGTGAAGTCCTGAAAGGGAAGACGAACAGGCCGTTCGTATTGTCATGCTAACACATGAAATGAAAGGTCAGTTATTACCCCCAGTCGGTACAACTCGCGGCACTCGTCGACTTGCCTCGGACCCCTGAGGTCATACTGACGGGACAGCATGTTGGATAGCGCGTAATCGCCCGCACTCAGCACTCTATGTGTGTTGGGCATTAGGTCGTCTCGATGCAGCATATTGTGCCAGTCTTCCCCAAAAACACCGACAAAGACGCCAGTGTCGGATCCAACAAGCTTGTGCGTCTGGCCCGCGCTCTCCATACACTCCCAGGCAACTTCCAACAGCAGCCTCAATTGAGGATCCAGCACGGTCGCATCGGCCGGCTTCATGTAGAAGAAGGACGGGTCAATGTTGGAAAGCTCCGTCTGCAGAAAGTAGCCATACTCTGTGGCAAGGAACTGGGTCTGCGTTTTGCCGCCGCTGAAGCCGTCAACATTGTACCGCGTCGCTGGAACCCTACATCTACCGTTCTTCTTGTTTATTAGGAGATCCCAGTACTGGGCGTCTGTTGAGATGCCACCTGGGAGACGAAACCCCATGCCAATAATGGCTACCGGTTTGGCGGAATCTGGCGTTGCGTCCATGTTGCCCAGTGAGATTAGTAATATCAATTGTATTCTAGCTAGATGGCTCGAAAGTATAAGCAAGAAGTGAAGAGGCTGTAAATTGAAGCCATGTATCCTAAGACATTTGATAAAAAAAAAGCAGACCTGGGATACGTACTACTTATCCTACGGAAAATACACCGAGGCTATTTGGGCGACTTATTCCGCGTGCTCATGGCCCCCTACATGCTATCCTCATCCTATCCCTCATCCAATGCTTCGTACTCATTGCATGGCAAGAGTCAAATGCCGTCTTAAACAGCGCTTGCGACAGGCATGCGGCGAGCAGACCAGCATAGTAGTTCAGATGGACAAACAGGCCGAGACCATCTTGGTTTAATTTTACAGCATGCGGTGTTGACACATACTTGGCAGTACAAGGGAAACAAGACGCGTCTTGGGACAGGTTCATCGGCGTTAAGGTCTCAGATTCGTGCCGAGTATGGCACACACGGGTAATCAGAACAGGCTTGCGCACCAATGTATACACGGGATATCTAATTCCACAAAAGAAGTTAACAGGGCTCATTTTGGCACAACACCAGCGTTAGGCAAAAAGTTGTCATGTCTACAAGAATGGCCTCCAAAAAATGAAATTGATCATGCCAACAGCGCAAGATACTTGTCTTGCAGGAATAGTCGAACGGAGGCCGCCTGACGTACATATATGTATTCTTTGAGCATTCTTGTCCGGCACAGGGGGCCACAGCGATGTGTGCAGCACTTGCCTCGTCAATTGCGAGCTCAATATGGAGGATCAAGACATGCATCTCCCTGCCGGGGGGGGAGATGATGAGTATATATAGCTTATGGACAGGACGCTAGGTCTGCTATGTAGAGCACGGAGGGTTCATGGTGGCAGATATTGAAATTGTAAATTGATAGTTGGTTTTTTTACCATATTATATAAACGCGTTGCATATCAAATAAACAAAAGTCCTTGACTTGGCATACAAATTTCATCCATTTAGCGCGAGTAAATCTCTGCATAATGTCTTAAGTTGACAGAAGTACGGGGTGGATGCTGTGACAAAAGGCTTCTTGACAATCAAATGGGTATGGACGAACTAGCCCAGTAGATTTATTATTATCTGTACCTGCTCTTGTTTTTTCAACTGGTCTATTTCATTTCCTGTTTTTTTTCCCCTATTGTATAGCTCGCATATAAATTCTCCGCGCATTATATGTTTCTCCAACGTGTAGGGTATCGTATCCCCATCTCTGAATTTGTTACTCGCAATAGCCTTGCCACGTCATAAAGAGCCACGAATTGTTCCTTTCTTTCAAATGCCTGCTCTCTCATGGCCCCCTCTCAATCTCATATGATCTCCCAAGCGTCTTAACTAACATCAACTTGGACCCTCGCTCCTTTCCTGCCTCTGTTTTGCGTAGCCAATGGTTGATCATGATGACAGCTGACATCCATTCAACTTGGTCATCTCCATTGACAAGCAAGATCGCCCGACTCTCCAAAGCCGATCCTCATATGGCGTAGACTCGAGGACACGTTCCGTTATTCAATTCCGCATTCGTTCGTTTGGAATGGTCGAGTTGCTTCTGGATTGTGAAAGTTAAAACAGCCAACCAAGACTGCAAAACAGGAGTCAACCATACACCCAACACCGTGATCTGTGATTGGGGCTCGGCCTGGCATCGGATCAGCTGGGTAGACTATTCAATATCCGGCGCCTCAACGAATTCGTCACATACCGCAATCTCCCTTGGGAACTAGAGGAATGATGGCGACGAGTACACGGCGATACTCGGTCACATTTTGCGAGGCTGGTTTGGTTCAACCAGTCTCAGGCAAATCTTGAAACAGCGACTCCTATTGGGCATTATTTGACGTGGCGTCTCTCGTGACTAGTAGCAGCGGTTGAGCATAATTCGCCATCTGACATATACAAGTCGAGACACGGCACCAAGCATAAGAAGCCCTCCCTCCTCCCGTGAAGTTTACCCACCACATCATTTTACAGCATCTTATTCTTCTCATATTTTCCCTACATTTAATAAATATTCTCCCGTCCATATACAGTCACCATGAAGATCACAAGCATTGTCAGTGTCCTATTCACCTTCGCCGTCGCCAGTTTGGCGGAGACCTCATCACCCATTGAATCCCTAAAAACCATTCATGAAGCGGTTTCAGCTTATCATGATAGTCTGACGAAGTGGGATGGTAGCGCCAAGGGCGGCCTTGAATTATGGCAGAAGTCCAATGGCTTCGTTGCCACGCTTAAGGCAGTTAATTTCGACGAGCAGGCGTCCAAGAGGGACATCTTAACGCGTGAAGAACACGAGCAGCTGGAACAAGAAGGCTTTGAGATTGCTCACGCGCTTACTATAAAGGTTAAGGCCGCAATGGATACTGCCATTGCCAGGAAGAGCGACATGGAGGCGGTGCCTATCTTTGGTAAGCGCATGCCCTTACAGCGTATACAAGACATACAGCGCGAAGCTTCGCGCCTATCAGACGCGCTTGCTCCAACAGCTAGCCGATCCCGTCAAGGAGAGGCTCAGGAGATTAGAATGCAGATTGAGGGCGAACTCCAGAGGGGCTATGAAGCTTTTAAGAACTAAGCGCCGGTGACGCATACGGCAGTTGCAGCTTGGATGGCGCATCAGAAAACAGCAGACGGCTAAATTGCAAAAGTTCAAGATTAAGTATAAAGAACTTCTATTTAAACTAGATAAATTATAAATAAAACTTAAACATATAAAGGGCTTTTTGCTTTGTGGTGAGAAATGGTTTAGTATAGGCAAGGGAATCGTCTATTATCGAGGAATGACGCGGTATAGGAGGAATTAATGGGGCTAGAAGTAGTGCAAGTATTTGGTGGTATACAATGCAGAAAATGTTGAATAATTTATTTTATTTTATTCCATGTCTTGAATAGTCGTGCTTTGTGACAGTCGTGGTCCTTGTTTATGTGGTGGTGGCTGTAGGACTGGCCGACTTGCTGGTGGTTGAAGAAGCCAGGTGCGTCACGGACTCTTATCTGTCATGGTCCTCCTCTTCATGCTCTATCAGGTTTACTTTGGGAGTCTGGAATTTCCGATCAAAGCAGCCCAAGTATACTAGCGGGAGATATCCACATCAAACTTATACAGCCCTATTCGGATACCGCCCAAGACATGTGTCAGTAGCTCGGAATGCCCGGCTCGGCATAGTATCCCTTGATAAGCTAATACTTTGTCTTAAAGGTTTATACACTTGTAATTTTACCTTTGTTATTATGCGTTATCGAGCTCTGTTAGGTTACCAAGTACCGCAGGCATCCCGTTCAAGTCCAACCGGAGGCGCCTGGAGTTCTTATCCTACACATGCCAATAGCTCCAACTAGCTGAGCCCGAACGTATCGGCTCCAAGCCCCCTACGACGTTTTCGTTTGTGTGCAGACCGAGGACCTAGCACCAGAAGCGAAGTTGACGATGAGCAGTGATGCATATCCTCTAAAGTTTCGGAACAACCGAGGAGCAAACAACGGCCGCTTGGAAATGCCGGAGAAGTCCGACACCGCCGTGAGGATAAGAATCACGCCACCAGTCACGATAAGTGCAATCACCTTTGCACTATTCCGCGGAACGCCGCTTCCAGGCCATCCTAGCCCGAGAAAAAGGAGACTTATGCTTGCCGTGTACATGAACAGGCCAACGTAGTCTAGTTCCAGCAAGATGTCTTTCTTTGTGCGATCAATATAGACTTGGCGTGGCGGGTGGTAGGCAAAAACTGTGCCAACAAGAGCCACGGTGCCCGAGATGTCGCCGAGGATCATATTAGAGCTTATGACCACAATAGAGACCCTGATAGGGTCGGCTTAACTTATCATCATGGACGCAGGAACTATGTAGGGTGCGACTGTTCGTCGACGAGGCGGCGACGAATATGTTGAGGGGAAAGTTTATGCCTGACGTGAGCGACAGCCCGAGAAAGAAGACTGCAGCCCAGGTCTGGAAGCTAATGGTGGTATTCCCAGACGCATCGTCAAGCGCCGCATGATAAGGATCTCCATGGTCATGGTAGATTTGGGAATTGAGCACCTCCCTTTCGACCTTGCCTTGTGTAATAATAGTGTCGTTGACTTGGCCCATTGTATGTGTGCATGAATACTTGGGTCGCGAGAAAAAATTATGTTAAATTCACCATTTATCTATACATTTACAAGTGAGGCCTGGTTCTTATATACTTGCTAGTTGTACAATACAACCCCTGAATTATTAACAAAAAGATACTTAGCCCCGCTTCCTCCCGCAATTTATATCCGTGTCATTTAACAGGTATTATATTCTGGGCCTACTAGGCCTGATAGGCAGGCACAGGTAGATTAGCAGGGGATCAGGCGCTACTAAAAGGGGCTTTTTTAATATAGAATTTACCTCTATATTTACACTCTAACCCCTGTATAATTAACCACCCGTGACCTCGCAGGGGGGATTTAACTAATAAAACGTTAAAAGGTAAGGAAAATAAATACTTAAATTTTAAGGGAAAAAATAAAAAGGCTCATATATTCTTATTAATCCCTGCTATATTAATTACAATTACTTATAATTAGTAACCAGATCGCCGATACAGCCAGGGGACCTTGCTCTATTAACCTTGTCAGATCACGGGTGGTTAATTATACAGGGGCTGGAGTGTATGTATGTACCTATTTGTAATTTAATATGGGCTACTTAACATTTAATTGGTTTAACCTACCCATGTCAGGCATCTGCGTGACAATAATTCAGGGGTTGTATTGTAGTGCTACCATTCAGCAAAGAGTGAAAGAGCGAATAGCTGAGTTTATGTTTGCGGAGCATCTTGTCCAATGTTATCCGTCACGTGTTGCTGCCACAAGGGGTACGTGAAGTTGGTCGTCAACTTGGACTTGGCAGAAAGAGGCAGTCATCTGGTCTCGGCGCATCGCATCTACAGTCGCACTTTCAAGGGAGTCACGTTGAGGGGGTAACCGCGAGGGGTTCTATATGCAAAGAAGTTCTCATTGCTGCTCTAGACATGAATGTAGCCATTCTAAAAGCACGTGTATGCAAAACATACATATATGTACATCAAACATACAATCCCTCACGTAGGGATAGACCCGTCGCTTCTTAGCGCCAGCTTGTGCACCCCAAGATTGACGCCTCCCTCCCGATGTCGTTTAGCCAGAAAAGGACAATAGTGGAATGCGCTCGCTAGCCCGCGCCGTTGCCGACCGCAAGGCGCGGCTAGTAATCTGCCTCAGGAGCGGGTTCGCCACGCGGTGGCCTAGACGCGATACCCGTCCAATGATCCTCTGCACGGCTTGCCGAGTCACCTGAGTAAGCGAGCTTGTGACCCGGCTCAGAGCAGCGGTCACAGCCTCAGCAACAGAGCCGACTTCAGTGCTGATTCCGAGACTGGTAGCGACCGAGGCAATGAGCGCTGCCCCGTCGCCCGTCGTGAAAAAGGCGACGGTGACGGCAGTGACGGGGACGCCAATGGCGACCGCAAGGGTCGTGCTGTCCTCGGAGTCCTTTTGCTCTGATGGGGGGGTTGTTGACGGCGGCGTCTTGTCAGGTGGTGAGCCGGCGGGAGCGGGCTGGCCGATGGCAGCCAGTACCTTTTTGCAGACGTCTATAAACATGGCCTTGTAAGCGGTGGCTTTGGCAGTATGCATGGATTGTGACGCTTCACGTACCTTGGTCTGCTCGAGCTTTGAGTCGTCGGCTGCTGCGCGGCTTGTCGGGCAGGCATGAGGTGAATCGGATTTGCGCCGTGGCCATTTCCCGCAGAACGTTTATAGCAAGGGGAAAGGTGCGCTCGAGAAGCCGGTATACTTGGGGATAATTTTGCTGCAGAGATTGGATACCGGCGTCCAGATAGGTGCGGAGTTGCTGCTCTGCGATGTTGAATTGCTGCTGCACTTGTTCAACGAACCGCGGCCATGAGCTCTGGTCCAGTTCCGGCGCGGGCTCTGCAACGATGATATTAGCATTGACGAGACTAGACACAGTGAGTGCTGTAGCCATGGAGGGTTTCCCATACCGGTAGGTGGTTGAGTCTCATTTAGACCGTCTTGATCCGATGCAAAACCTGGCATGTTGTTATGTACGCTGGGCTCAAAGCACATGTCCTTTACGATATCCTCGCTTGCCAAATACTCGCTTAATTCGTTTTCTGGCACTTCATCAAAGACTTGAAGCAACTCAGACACGCCTTCGTTACAGCGCGTAGCGTCTGTTGCCGTGTTGGCTGGCGGCTGGTCGGCCGGGCGTGCAGTGCAAAGAGCTTGCTGAACGTCGGGAACCACCTCGGATAACAGCAATTTCTTGCCCTTGGATTTGGCCCGGGTTGGCTCCAATGCTTTCGAGACATGTTGTTGGCAGAGGCCGCTGGGTCCTGCGACAGGCTCAGACGTTGGTGGTGAGTCGGCGGTAGGCGCAGGGCAGTTTAGGTACGCGTCGATAGCAAACCATTGAAATGTATCTGCATTACCCAGCGCTTGGTCGCGGGTAAGCTGTGTCGACTCGAATCTTCCATACCTGTGGTCTACCACAAGACTCGACGACAGGGCGTGTGAGAATTCATGGATAAGCACGCCAGCGAGACTACGCTCGCCGCAACGCTTTGGTTTGACGGGCCTTGCGAGAGCGGCAGGGCAAAGTGTGACGGTGTCTGTTCCTCTGGTGAAGTAGGCGACGGTGTTTGGGTCCTCGGGATTGGGACATTGAGCATCTGCTGCATCACAGGAGATGGTCAGCAGCCCATCTTTGCCGTCTTTGCACTCTTGTGCAATGTCGTCGTACAAAGTGGCAATTCTGTTTCGGAATGCCTGGTCTGACGTGTGGAAGTAAGTTTCGAGCCGTGCTGCGTCCCCAGTACGGGCTGCTGCGGCCGCTGCCTTGGCAATTTTTCGGCAAACGTCGAGGGCTTTCTTGATGTCTTTTTTCTGCTTTGAGTCGCACTTTGGGTCGACTTTGGCGCGCGCCTTCAAGTAGGAATGAGTATTCGAACGAGGAGAAGTCCCTACCGCAGCACCCTGGCCAGGTGGAATGGGTGGCGCAAGCGCAGCGGCCAAAGTTGCGCCAGAAAACAGGATCAAGCTAGAAAACTTCATGACGATCTCTGGTAAGTATATGTAACAAGAAAGATTTCTTTGGCAATACCAAGGGCATAATTTTGTGATGCGGCGGGAATAGGGCCTATTATAATCATCCATATGTCTGGTATAGTTTAAATTAGGGTGGCCCTATCGAGAATAGCTTGAGGCCGTGCCTGTCATGGCAGACACCAATTGAGTAGGTGATCAATACCATACTCGGAGCAAACGAATGTTGAAGTGCCGACAATAATTTCATCGCAATATGGAGCATAAACGCCAAGCATGTCACGATTCAGCCAAGTCGGCAGTGCCCATGATTCCATGACATCAATGACAACTTGATCACGCGACCAGTTGCCATTACAAGTGGTCTTGAGACTGGAGCCTAGAGACCCCGGTTTGCGTCCCCTGCCCCAGGGTACATTTTGATCCGGCTTGACTAATTGATCATGCCGCTGGCAGGTCTATACGGCAGAACTGCATAAACTACCAGGCCTATAACTCGCAAGGCTGAGGCATAAACACTAAATCGCCACGGCCATAATCGGACATCCATCTGAACTCCCACTCGGCCCATTCCATGACACGTTCACCCAGCTACAAAAGTGAAACCCAGTTGCTCAGCCTCACCAAGCGCATCTTGGTGTCAGGGAAGCCGCGTTGAATTTCATTGCAAGGAGGGCATTACTCCATTTCCATGAAATCCATACGCGCGCTAATGGGCACATTTCCCGCGCACGAGAGCTCATACACATGCAGCTTTATGCCTTCAACAGGTTAGATTCACCTTGGGGCACACGAGTCAGCAAACTACCCAACAGACACCTTCCTTGTTCTCATGCTATGTCATGGAAAGGCGCACAGCATCGGCCCCTCCGTAGATGCCGACGACACTCGACACGCAACCCTCTTAGAGCTGCCATATGTATATATATACAACTATATATGTATATACTCCGTATAAGGGGAAGAGCTATCTGCCAAACTCGCTTCATTCCTTTTGCATCGGCCTTCCCCTCCCCTACTTCTCTTGTCTGCTTGGAAATCTTGACATTATACACACGTGGGTTGGCTTCGTTTTCCCAGAACAATGCGTCCTCTTCTCGTCGCTGCACTCTTTGCGGCCGCCTCAAACGGCCAATTACTTGGCTTGTTTGACACAGTGTTCCCAGGCCATGGCCAGGAGCAGCCCAGCGTGACTACGGGTTCCGAATCTCGCGTTCCCGTGGGAAAACGTGCAGACTCGGCCATTATGAAGATTAAAAAAATTCCGCACGAAGACCTGGAAAAGGCAAAGAAAATCGCGTCCTTGGCCCTCAAGCAGGCGGACCAACTCAAGAGATATCGCGACACCGTCAATGGCCTCGAGAAGGAGACATCTAGCGCTCAAACATGCTATGACAACTACCAGAAGAAGAGCCAACAGGCTCTCAACGACCCGCTTAGCATTGGTGACTGCGACAAGAAATACTTTCAAGTCCAGTCTCTGCTCGGAAAGGCCCGCAGCATAAGTGAAGAGCGTGATTTTCCCGATAGCTCCTGGATCTATGACGTGAAGCTACCGGATGTGCGCGACGGCCGCACCAGTCTGCAAGGCGAGGAAACAAAACAGCTGCAGGACATCCTCCAGGCCTTGACAAAGATTGCCGGACAGGCAGTGACAATCCAAAAGCAGGCGGAGCGGCTGCAAGACTACCACAGCAAAATGCAGGGCCTCGACGCCGCCATCTCAGAGAACAAGAAGTGCTACAGCGCGTTTTACGAAAAGGCCAAGAAGGACGGAGTCGAGTCGGTGGAGGCCCTCGAGGCCGCCATGAAGCCTTGCAACGAGGGCTACGCCCAAGTCCAGGCCAAGCTCGGCGAAGCTCAGAAACTCGCCAAGGAGGCCGACTTCCCGGGCGCAGACGTCCTGGCGCGTTTCGAGCTGCCCAACCTGCGCGATGGCTTTGAGAGCAGCCAGGATGCCGAGACGCAAAAGTACTGGCAGGAGCTCGAGGAACTTACAAAGGCAAAGGACGGCACGGCTGAGGTGATAAAGGAGGACAGCAAGGAGGCAAAAGAGCTTGATGCAGCCGTCGCTGGGGAAATAGACTCGGTTGTAAACGCGACGCTGCACAACTGGGTCAAGTATGTGGCACTCCAGGAGGTGAAGAACGGAGCATCGGCTGAGGCGGCTATGAAGTCGGCCAAGGAGCAGGGGGCTAAGTTTATACAGGAGTTGCTGAAGAAGTCGGATGAAATAGCTGATAGTGCCATCAAAGACCTTCCCGAGAGGTAGATGCTAAAATAGTAGTGACAGCTTGCACTTTAGAGTGGTGGTGCAAGGCGTACAATTAGCCGAGGCTACAAGTTTCCAGTTAACAATAAGGCAGTCGCTGAACAATCAAGTATTTACAATTATATATTTATTGCGTTATTTACGTTAGTAGTATTGACTGGAGTTATGTGATTTTGTGGCTATTCTTATATAGATTTTAAGTAGGAACTTATTAGCTTTTAAGTTTTTAATTTTTGTTTTATTTTAATACTTTTTAAGAGAAATATATATATTAAATACCTATAACTCGTAAATTTACTACGTATATAGGCCTTTTAGGTTTTTAGTATAGCTCAGTATAAGTTATAAGCGTAAAATTTACTTCTGTGGAAATCGAACAGAGGCCACACAGGAGCTCCTGCCGGAGACTGAACTCTGGTACGGAGTACCGTTGACACGCTACGGCTCTCCAGACATGGAATCTCTTTGACAGTCGAGCACCTTGCGGGGGCCCCGCTGCCCCATGGATTGTGGTGGAACAGAGCCAGGACTAAACAGACTTGACGGCATAATAATGTAATTACCGGTTGGCAGCTAAGTGGGGTTTTCCTTTTCCACTTAGTTGCCAACGGGTAATAAAACATGGCTGCTTGTACCTGACAGGGCTATGGGTATAATTAATATTACCTCAATTACTCCGTATAAGCTCGCCCGACTGCCAAGCGCTTAATGCCTAACGTGGCAAATGTCTTTAGCTGCCAAATAGCTCGTGGAGATACTGTGACAGGGGTTTAGGCTAATTAGACGGCGTCGGTTAAATAATATATTTATTTACTATAAAATTATCAGGTAATAAAAGTACTTATAATCTGGTTAGGTATAAATTAATGGCTGGCTTCTTGACCCCTGGCCGGCGGAGAATCAATAGAATCCTGGATCTGGGCTGCGGCTGGGGCGACATGACCAGACACATGGTCGAACTATTTCCCCAGTGTCCACGCATCAACTGCGTGAACATTAGTCGTCGTCAGCTCGAGTGCTGCGCTGCTCATCTGTCCGACGACCAACGAAGAAGGGTCAACTTGTATCTCTGCAACGGACAAGTCGTTGATCTTCTCCCCGACCCAGAGGTGCCCTATGACCTCGTCATTGTGCGAGGCGTCTACACCCACTTTCTGCCTCGGGTCTTTGAAGAATCGGTGGCTCAAGTGTTCAAGAGACTTGCTGAAAAGGGAACCCTGATCATCTCCGACACGTTATACAGGGTGAGGTGGAACGGAGCCAGCCTTTTCTGCCATCGCTAACGTGATCACATGTAGTGCGACCTGGCGACCTACAAGTCTCCTATGCCCGATGCCGTGGATCGTTTGGCCTGTGGTCATCGCAAGTCCCCGGAGTATTTCTCCAATGTACTTGAGAAGAGCGGGTTAACTATACTAGACATGCAAATCATGCCGTTAAATACCAAGGTTATTTACTGGCTCTAAATTGTGCGGCTGAATATTAAATAAAACTTTCCCAACGGTGCCCCCCGGCGCAATCCAGGAGCTGTATGAAGTGGCTATCAACCTTTCTCTTACTTTGGCTGCGAAAAAGGCCTCAGTCTACAGTATTATATTGATGCGAATGCGGCCTGAGTAGTAGTGCTACGCTTTTGATAAGGGAGAACTGCAACTAGCCTAAGAGTATAACAGAGGGCCCGAGATGGTAGATTTTCACATTGCAAATTTTACGCGAAATAGATGTAGTAGAACACATATAAGAAACCGCAACTATTCTTAACCTACTTTGGTCACAGCTCAGAAGACTTCTCCGCATTCCTCCCATTCCCAAAGAGTCTGAGATATGTCAGAACAAGGCTCTTTGCCCTCTCTGTAATAATAAGGATTAACAGTGTAACAGTCCTAGCAAAGTGTATTGACAACTAGGTATATGTAAGGATTCTTTTACACTGACAAGCCCGGCGGAAGGCAAGTCCGCACTGGGATGGAAGGCGGCGGAAGGGGTGCGAGCCGCGAGATGAGCCGCGAGAGGGAGGTATATGGCGAGGCCACCTTGGTGTGGAGGTAAAGGCAGAGAACAAGTGACAGCTCAACTGATTCTTTGACATGTGATTCATGGTCTTGGCCAAGTCGTGGCAAGCCAGTGTCCATGTGACGTAAGTGGACGGCATAGTTCGCACGTTGCCTCGCGATCAAGGCGGCGGCAACCAAGTAGACCTACGCCCAGATATGGAGAGACCATTGCTCTCCTCCTTTCCCCTCTTTCATCATTACCATATCAAAAGAACAAAATGCTCCTTGACGCAGTATTCTTGGGCATTCTTGCCCACCCTGTCGAGAGCCAGCTGACAGAGACCACGCGGCTCTTGTTCCACGGGCAGACAGATAACGCCGGCATACTGTACGCTCTCTGCCCACACAACTTCCAAGAAAGGCAAAAAAGGCAACCTTTTTCGACTTTGACAAAGGGCCGGAGAAGCATGTTGCCTGGCGGTCCAGAACGGGAGGACGCCCAGATCCAGCTGCTCATGGGAGAGGCAGACTGGTGGCGAAAATGGGAATGGCAAGCTGCCTCCGGTGTGTAGTCCATAGTCAAGGAAATGATTCGTTTGAAATAGAAATGATCTTAAAACCGTCACCGCGTAATTTCTCTGCTGACGATTGACAATTGCTGACCTGACGCAATGTAAGCCGTCTACCCTTGTCCAAGCTGCCCAGGCTACCGCTCACAACTCACATTGGGCAATGTACCGCCGCCTGGACACGGCTGCTTGCGGGCTATCCTGCAGCGATGGATCAAGGGCGTGTGCTTAGCAAGCGATGCGTCGTGAAGGCAGTTTTGGCGTGCGGGGCGAAGTCGAGTCTCGTGGTGTTTTAGCAGGCGCGCACACAATTGGAACGGACAATTCGACTGCTGTACCTGTGTAAACGTGTGGGGAATAGATTCCAAGCAGGAAATTCACCTGGCTAACAGGGCAAAAAGGCTGTTTAGTAATTTTCCATTTTTAGGTGGCCGTTTGGGAGCGGCCAAGCGTGAAACCGCTGGGGGACCGGAGAGGCGCACGACAAGAAGAGGTGGTCGCGGCCGTCCCGAGGAGCTGGTAGCAAATAAGGACGTCTGCGGTGCACAGAGATGGGGCGAGGATGAATTTCGGCGGCTAAAATATTATAACTTCTGTCAAGACTTGGAGCTAAAGTGTCTGCAAACAAATCTTGCGACCTGGTTTACAGGTCGTCGTACGCCATGGGATGAGCTGGCTACGTGAACTGGGAGATTCCTTCCTTGGATCTGAACATATCGCGAACCCTCTTTTGTGCTGAGATATTATCATTATAACTGCAAAAGAGCGCTACACAGCAAGGTATGGGCGATATTACGGCTGTCGGCTGTCGGTCGATGCTGATTTAGGCCGCTGGCATTGTATGCCTCATCGTGGTGATAGCCTCAAGGTGGGCTAAGCTCTGGACAGTACGACTTCGGCAACACCGAGTCAAGGACAAGATGGCAAACCGCCAGACTCTCTCTCACCAAAACCAACATATGCGATGCACGATTGATTGCGCCACTTCATCACCTCCACACAAGCCGTCTTGGTGCTGCAAGTCTGATCTAGCTGCAGACACAATGCGATCCAAGGTCAGCACAGCCTCTCCGCTGCAAGGAACACGGGCAATGTCTCGGCCCTGAGTTTTGCAAGCAGGACAGGACTCATTCCCGGCCTGTTCCTTCGCCTACCGCAAATTCGTCAGGCAGACGGCATGACCGCAAAATGAACACGGCCAACATCATCCCGTGTGTGTATTTGCGAGTCGGGGGCCTTCGAGAGATGCTAACAATGGCAGCGGGCGACGCGTCACGCAGCCCTAGTGGCTTGTGCTTTGAAATCCTGCCAATGCTGCAAGTCTAGGACTCTGAGAAAGGTCAACTTAATTAATACAAGAAGATGATGGGGGCCGTTTTTTCAACTCCTGTGTTGTGGCGCGCGGTGGCTGGAGGCTGAGAGGAATGCGGATGAAGCCGTCTGACGGACTGAGAAGCCAGGACCAGGAGTGGGAGGCAGCCCGATTGCTTGTTGCGATAGCATCAGCCATGTTGTGAGGAGATGGTCTGGTGACTGTAACCATTGGGCTCCGTTTATTCCCTCTATTCGGCTTGAAGGATGGCGATAGACCTATTTGATGGTGAGCACTGAGAAGACTGGGGGGGGCGACGCGATAACAAAGGGCAACAGGGCGGGGAACGGTTAGTACGTAGGCCTGGTTGTATTGACTCCAAATTTGCCCACCAGACAGGTCCCTTGGTTCATCGCCGCAGGGAACCCGTTGTCATCGGCATCGCAACAACTGGCCATGCGTCCCGAGATGGAAGCCAAGAGCTGGATACTGGCCCATCTAGGCACTCGGCACATCATCGATGGTTCAAGCGGGGCATTGACGCTTGTTGATGCCGACATGGACGAAGCGTTCGGAAAATCAGGGTTCAAGCAGAAATGTGATTCCAAAATTTGAGCCAGATAATACGACGCAGTGAGCCTCAGTGCGTCAGTGGCGGTCAATAAAAAATCCCGTGTGCCTGGAAGTGACGTCTCTGGGTGCGTGGACAATGAAAATGCGGCACATCCGTACAGAGACGCAGAAAAAGGCAATGACTGCATGGGTCGCCAGCTGCTCGACGCCTCTTGTTCGTGGCTCTGCCTTGTGCATGCACGGGTCTCGTGGTCTCGTCGAGACTATCGGGTCGGATCGCTGGCCGGCTGTGCTCATCCTTTTTTGCTCTCAGGCCTAAGCAGGGAAGGAGCGAGGGACTGCGGTTCTGCCCTCCCCTCCCCTCTCCTCTCCTCTCCTCTCCAGATGTCAACTAGTCCTCTTCTCTCACGACTCCATCGCCGCATCTCCAGATCCCAGACTACCAACCCTTCACCAGGCAGCACTGCCCCCAAGGCTGAAGGCTGATGGCACATGGCATGGGAAGGGCCACACAACCACTCATATGCTCAGCGAGCCATCTTTAGTATCCACCATCTCAGCCTATTTGCCGCCATCCTCCCACTGCAAACCCCATCTTGTCCTTTGTCCCCAAAGGCCCGCCACGGGAACCAATGGCCCGTTGACTAGTTCGGCGAGCCACTCCGCACTTGGACGACTGAGCCAGGGACACTGAGACACTGCGACAGTCGTGGTGGCGAGAGTCTCAAGCCCCATGACCGAATGCAGACTGCACGGCACTAGGGATGCAGGTCTTCGCTGCATTCTGGCGTAGGACCAATCCCCAGGACAGACGACTATTCCCACGGGCCACATCGCCGTGGACGGACTGCCTCCCCGGCGTGAGTCAACTCGCTGAGCCTCATGATGCTGGAGACGACCATCGGCTCCGATATGCCGTCTTTTCGTCGGCTGGTGTGGTCGCGATGAGGGCCATGTTTGAGGAAGCGCCAGACAAAGGTCGCTCAATTATTTGCGCACCAAGATGGGCTCTAAGCATATCCCTCGTCTCCCCATATCCTTTGCTCTGCACCACACTGACAGATGGCCTTGTATTCTGGCCAACGTCATGTTCAACTGACGTGCGGCCTCCCAATAGACACGATGGAAGACGACGCCGCCCCCAAACCAGGCTGTCTATTTTCATCCCCCCAGTCGCCTAGGGCCTCAGCCCTGAGACCCAGGAGTTCGTGTCTGTTTCGAATCCTACAACAAGAACTCAATTGCTGGTTCATATAACTTCTTGGCAAGTTCGATATCATTCCATTCGCCAATCTCCGTACAACGTCTATATGCTTTGCATGTTCGCGCTGGGCTTCCACCAACAGGACGGGGTTGAAAATTGCAAAGAACAGTTTGAAGAAGACGGGGACGGGGAGAAACGGCACCACCATTGGACGGTTGAGGTGATCAGCGCTCCACTTTGGACAGGGAGTCATAATCAAAGACAGCCTTAACAGGCAGAACCGAACTAGGGTGTGGGATCTAACACAACTTGACAACTTAGGACAGGACGGGGGTGTGTTGAGAGAGGAAACCAAACAGCCAAACCGTCGATCCCTGTCAAAGGCGACCCATGTCCAGCCCACCACACCTGTCGGATTTTGCTGCCATCTTCCACTTACACCATCCGTCACCCATGATTTCCTCCTTCATTATAAACAGGTGTGATGCCGCCCATCTCGGATTTCAGGCAGCTACAACTTCCCTCCTCATACCGCATCCTCAGGCATCTTATTCAATTCCGAAAAAACATTGTTGCAAGGCACAATCCTGACTACCGATAAGTCTACAAGACCGCGGAAGCACATCTTTTCCAATTGCACCAACTTGTTCAGCTGGCCCACATTGACTGTTCAGCTCATCACAAAGAAAAGGTCTCCCCCATATATATATCACGTCGACTGCTTCTCCCTCGACTAAAATAGTTCCTCCTCTGTTCACTTCATCATCAACGAACAGTCCTCAAAGTCTCCTCTTATTCACCGGGGCATCTGCACCCCTACACCTGAAGACAAATAGTCTATTGAAGGCGCCTTTGATTCGGGAACAGCCCCTGAACATACTTGCGCCAGTCGCCCCCATACGTTCACGGCCATTACAATGTGCACCACCAATTGCTATACATACGTTTACCCAGACGGCCACAGGGAGACTATAAAGCAGCCCTCGCTCTGCCCCTCGTCCCGCCATGGCCAGCCGTGCTCCCAGAACATCGTTTTCAAGCACGACGCACAGTCCGTTTCATATGGTCACCCAGTTGCTCCTGCCTTTGTGAGCCCAGCTACCTACGCACCTCAATACTATAGCAACTATCCACCGACTCCTACTTATTCTCCTCGCGCCTCCACTCCTACATACCGCTCCGGTGACGAGTCGGACCGATCATACCACAGCGCAAGCCGCAGTAGGCGGAGAAGCGTCTACACGACCCCGAGAATGGAATCCAGCTCTAGACGCTATGAACAGAACGGACGAACCGTACTTGTCCACAACCCGCCAACCCCGTCAACACCGCCTCCAGCATTTACATTTCCTCGGACTGCACCTTCGTCTCCGAGCTTTGCAAACGCCGCGCCGTACATTGTGGACACATCCCCTCGCGGAGCTTCGTCCAGACGACCAATGATCGTGGACGAGCGGCCACGCCATGGCCAGGATGCTGCGCGCATTCACATTGAATTCCATGACGGCGGACGAAAGAAGAAACACCGTCGTCAGACTCCTTCCACCAGCTCATACGACAGCCGACACTCGTATACCAGCGCCTCGGAGAATGACGAGGTGCGCCGGCGTCGACATGAGGACGAGGCCGCTCGCAGTGAGACGCGCCGGATGACACAAGAAGAGGAAATTCGCCAGCAGAGGCTTCGTGCTCGCATTGCCAAAGCCAACGCGGAAATTGCCAGCCGGGAGGCAGTTCCTCTGCCCCCTACTCTGAAGCGATCATCCACGGCCGCCAAGGCCACCCACCACTTGGGGGACCGAGAGAAGGAACTGATTGAGAGGATTCAGACTCTTGAAATTAAGGAGCAGGCCCGACAGGACCGAGGTCGCTCTTCCAAGCGTGATGATGATGCCCAGAAGGAGAGGCTGATGGAGCGAATGTTGCCGCGACGCCGAGCTACAGTCGGGCCCGGGAGCCGGCGACCTCGCGTTGAATACACAGATGGAGTATACCGATGGGAGTGATGCACACACTTGAGTTTGTACAACATGGAACTACTCTTGACTTGGTACTGTGATGTTTGACAGTTTTAGGACAACAGGACTTGAAAGCGAGCTATTTAGAATTTGAGATACCTAGAAACAGACAGGGAAAGGATAGACATGAAATGAAAAAGAGATGAACTTTTCATGAGTGTTGATGTGTTCATACTCTTCTAGATTTTGTCCATAGTTCGAATGTGAAGGTGCAAGCAATAAAGCGTACCCTAAAGCGCCAAGAGACATGACACCAGCGGCGACCAAACCTATGTCGTCACTCAGTCGGAACCCCAGTGACAATTTGTCCCGAAGCCTCAGGCCAGAGTCACGACAAAGAATCCAACTTGGCCATGGCCAGTCGCAGCAATCAATCACTCACCTCAACGCACACCTCCGCGCACGCCCCGTGCCCAAAATGCAGGATGCCTTTTCTGCAGTGTTACCCACACAACGCACACAAACACAAATGGCATCCAATCGGCAGGCCCTGGCGCCATTGACTCACAAACCTACAGGGCCTTTGTCACCCGTGATCTTGCGTTTCGCAGCCGTTTCTTGCCGGCACATTTTTTTTTTCCCGCAACAATCGAGACCCTGATCCAGGGCTTTTTCTTTTGTTTGGCCGCCGCACCGGGTGATGCCTATCGATAAGCCGCGGGGCATCGAGGCATCAGTGCTACGACATGGAAGCTTCAATGTTTTGCAGAAACTTGCATAGCGGGGCACGCTGCTGCCTGTGCGAGGCAGCCGAGCATTGAAGTGGAAAAAGTGGCCGGTCCTTGCTTGGTTTGCCCGGCGTCAAGTGTGGCCAACTTGACTTCTTTATTGATGATTCAGGGATGTCTGTTGCAACGGAGTGAATGGCTGCGTGCACGGGCGTTGCAAGCGCTTGCGGGTCGCGATGGCGGTTTGTGCCATTGCCTTTTGATAAGATGGATTTGTGCAACGCCTGCTTTGTTTAGTGTTTCTTTATTTGTGCGAGACACGCTGTGCGTTTGTGCGAGGTGGTGTCACACTGTCGGGGGTTTTGCACCTGTGACACATGGGGGACGGGTCCGGTGAAAATGAGGGGCGTGGATTCTGGAATCTGGATGTTACAACATTAATTGACATGAGTTGTAGATGAATACACTGACTGGTCTAAATTATGCGAAAGCTATTGACTCCTCCCATTCATAAGTGAGGCAACTAGTTGGCAGGAAAAGGGTATTTTTACAAAAGTAGTCGATCAATTAGAAGTTGTAAAAGTCGCACCCGTGCAAGAGTCGCGCAAGTAGCAATTCTCTTCATCTCCGCCCTCCTGCGCCAAAGTTGGTCTCAGATGACGTAATGAGGATAATAGGTTCGAATAAAACCATTGACCGACTAGAGAATGAACTCAGCAGGTGATGCAGCCCCCTACACGGCCGCTACCGTACAGTCACATCGATTTTCATAGAAGCTCAAGATCCGGCCATGCTGCTGGATCTGCGACACGGAAGCCTCCCGAATCTTGCATTTTGGTGTTGAAAGCCGTATGCGCGTAGAGCCGCATTGCGGAATCACCTCGAGGACCATCTGAAGCTTGCTAACGGCGGAGCGGTCCAGTGTCCTGAAGG
The DNA here is from genome assembly GCF_000187425.2 of Metarhizium robertsii ARSEF 23. NCBI lineage: Eukaryota > Fungi > Ascomycota > Sordariomycetes > Hypocreales > Clavicipitaceae > Metarhizium > Metarhizium robertsii. The sequence goes on along the minus strand of NW_011942160.1, from coordinate 773,717 downwards.
TTTTCAGGTGTGTGACAGCCTATTAGATTTTAAAGCCTACGCTGCTCGTGAACACGGGAAGAGCTTTCGACCGGAGGATTCGTTTGCTGGGGAGAATAGTTAGACCATCTGACATCTACAAGACACATCGTCTCATATTTGCGCGTCGTGACAAATCCAGGCGCGGCTGGAGCATTTATCTGATGTTGTCACTCGGACAGGCTCTTTGGCCCTCCTAAGCAAAGGAAGGAGGAAAATCAAGGTTATCACACAGAGGGTGCTCTGTGAAGCTTTAGAAAACTAGCTGGGACTACCAGTCGAGACACTAGTTGAGATAGAGAGGTCTGTCTTATTAAATAAATGGCTAACCCTTATAGGCGTAAGTCTTGCCTGAACAAAGCAAAGCCTAAGCTCGGAAATCGGTCCGTATAGAACAAACACGTCCTGAAAACTTTGGAATGGCATAGTAAATGTACGTTAATCGAGAGATGCCGGGACGTTGGTGTATTTGTACACTAAGACAGGATTCCAGTGATGAATTCTTTGTACTCAAAGGCAGGCAAAGGATGCTTACTTGACTGAGCAAGCGCTATGTGAGCTGGCTCAAGTAGATGAGATGTTGCATGATTCTTAGGTTGCACTTTAATTTATGCTTAGCACTACAAGAGTTTTAATCTGGTCGTAGTTCCATTTTTCTTTTCCCGCAATGGATATTTCATAAGATATTTCCATAACAATCTGTCCTCAGTAGAAGTCCAGACTTTGACAGAGGTAATGTAATAAGCTGTTTGACGAGGGACGTGAGCATGTGCAGCTAATAGAGGTACCAGCTACTAGGCGTTGGTAGCAAAGTGCTTCGGCGCGCATAGTCTTTACCATGGATGCAAAAAGTGTTTATAACGAGCCTTTACTTGATCTCCTACGGTTAGACTCTAAATATTAAACAAACGTCCCTATAATAAGCAAATCTTGAAAAGGCAAAGAGTCTTATATGTGATTACTATTATTCCTGTTGGCAGGCAATCACACAAATTCACCCGTACATTATATGGTAAAACAAAGTGCACGGGTTTCCCTCCCATTTCCATAGAACCTATCCAACACGTCGACATATTAACCGAATAAGGCAATCTGATGGAGAGTTGCAGATCCCTTTACAAGACAAGACCACAGACAGCCAAGGCCAGGGCACCAGCGCCCTGCAGAAACGAGGCACCCGCGGTCACGACGGGAGGCTGGGCAGTCGTGCTGCTGCTGTTGATGACTGGCTTGCCATCAGGACCAAGGAGATAGAAGCAGCCGTCGATTTGACCACAGGTCTGCCCGCCTCCATACTGGTGAGCCGGGTTGCAGCTAAATCGTCCTTGGCTATCAGTCGAGCCAGTGGAGGGGCAGGCTGCAGCAGTCTCGGAAGGCTCAGCCGGGCTGTTGATGACAGGCTTGCCATCAGGACCGAGGAGATAGAAGCAGCCGTCGATTTGCTCACAGGTCTGCCCGCCTCCATACTGGTGAGCCGGGTTGCAGCTAAATCGTCCTTGGCTATCAGTCGAGCCGGTGGAGGGGCACTCTGCGGCCACAATGCTGGCGCCGACAAGAGTTGCAATCAGTGAGGCCTTCATTTTGGATACGCCGGGTCAGTTATTCTGCAAAAGTGTGAATAATTCCGTTCAGGAGAGACTGCGAGGAGTTTGGTTCGTAAACTTGAATCGATGGCCGACAAGCCGTGGCCAAGGCGTACTTATATATACCTGCTCGACGACCCCTCGACTGGTTCTCGCATGCTCTCCGCGTTTGGAGAAATGCCGGTCCTGGAGAGGCGAAGCCGCCCCATGGCTTGATCGATGTCGTCTTACTGAAGTGCTCCGGCAAAACGGCAGGTAGTGATGTAACGTAGCCACGGCCATGACTGGTCGTCTTCCGAAAACAATCTAGATAGAAAGTTGGACGGCCCAATAAAACCCAGTCTGCCAGTATATATTCCGTTTGTTTTGGACAGTCGTGGGTAGCATAATATGCTTCCGTCCCAAGTCAGTCTGGTGTCTTGGATTAACAACACTCAGAGCCATCGAAAGAGAGACAAAGGGCCAACAGTGTATTCCGTATTCCAGAGCTGGTTGAAACCGTTATTCCTTTTGCGTAGATTGTCTCACTCTGTAATGTCTTGTTTCGGAGCACTTTTTTCCGCAAGCAGTCTGTTTACAATTTTTACTACAATGTTTCATTTGAGAATACGAGGCAGGCCCGTCAGTATTGTCCCCATTAGAATTTTCATATGATGCATAAAAATATAGACTAGTTGCAGAATCCAGGCTCGGTTACGTTTTGCTTGGCCCTGAAAATCGGGCTGAGTGAGGATTCGTATCACCTATCCATTTGCTCTGCGTCAATGAAGCTACATGTATCCACTTTCAATGTCAGAGCGGAAACCGTGTAGTATCGAACGGATGCTCCAATGTCAGATAATTAAGGGCCGCAAAAAGGTCGAGTATCATGGCAGCTGTATCGAAGGATAATCGTCTAAGGAGCATCGTAATTATATAAAAGAGATTACAGTAATTATTGAGGGACCCCTGTGGCTGGAAGTCCAATAACGTATCCACATTATCTCGATCAGGCAAATTGTGCTGACTGCGAAATGGATTACAAATTTTAATTTTACCCATAGGGTTGGAGATGTTTTCTTGGCCGCAAAAAAAACCAGTACAAAATAAGGCTATTATAAGATAGCATTATAACGAAGTATAAATTTTGGGCTGTCGTATTGTAGGTGGGATACAGTCTTTTCAAGATATTAATCCTGCAATCTTGCCGCGTTGGCCGAACTGATATAACCTAAAGACTGAAGGGGACGCATTGTAGAAATGTGGATCTGCCCGGGCAAGTGCCTATCCCCACTTTAATTGGATTTGGCAACGGCTTACCCACCACCGCCCAAAGTGGGAGGGGGCGATTTGAGCTGAGGCCCAGACAGTGACGTTGATTCGCGACAAATGCAAATCTGCCCAAGTGAACTCGAAACAAATTTAAATTTGCCGTTTAGAATTTAAGTAAAATCTAACCGGGGCCACTAGCGAACTCCCTTCCGTCTTATGCATTGTGGCAGAGAAGAAGACACGAATTCAGTCGTCACTACGACTGAGTGCAAGCACCAGACGTTTTGCAGAAGCGAGCGCATTCCTGTTCTCCTGCTGCTCTCCATAGACATTGACCTTATGTTAATTCGGCTATCCATTTGACTCAACTTCTTATGTTTGAAGTATGTTGCTGTTATTTTCATTTCGTTTGCCATCGTAAGTGCCAGAGATGACCTCCGGGGGCCTGTGACAATTCATCATCTGTTCCATGAGATCTTTTGGCCGACCCTGGCCTCTATGTCGACCACAAAACCAATGTTTTGATCTGCTTTACACTTGAATTTGGAGGTGGGATGTAATGGTTCACGAGTTACGACGCATATCCGTGGCAAGCATAAAGTACCATACGAAGCTATAAAAAAAGTGAGGTGGGACGTAGTTTCTCAGGTCTTAACCAACACCAACACCAACACCCCCAGCGCCCCCCCGGGGCCCCTTCTTCCTTCAATCCGGATCAGCTGCATCTCTCGAGGATAGCATCTCCAGCGCAAGTTCCTTGGGCCCTCAAGTTGGGCTTGCATATGGTGGGTGCGACTTCTGGGTTGTCGAGGACAATTACAAAATTCATGCAATCAATTCCAATGTACAATGGTAGTAGTTATCCCACACGTCAAAGACAACAGTCACAATGGCACTCGATCGGCAAAACGGCGTTGCTGAGCCAAGTCATGTAACTCTCTGACCAAGAAAACTGAGAGGGGTGCATGTTGTCGGACAAGGTCGCCTCTGTTGATAGAACAAGCGCACTTGACGTAATTGCCGGATGTCATGAAATCATCGACATCATTTGAGAGGCAGGCCAGTCACTTGATGAGATCAGGATGGCGGGAAGGTTTCTCAACTCAGATAGACGGCATGAATCCTTCTGAAGGATAGAGAGGGACAACGAACATGAATAAGGATTTTATTAAGCCGCTTAGTTGTCTGATGACGTGAGAAGTGTAACCACCCTCGGAGAGACCATGACTAAGAGCCTAGAGTAGTGTAGAGTTCTGCAGCGGAAACACGCTCATGTGTGACAAACTCAATGTGGCTGGATTAGAGTTTCATCTCCAACGAGTCCACCAAGTTGGACCGAAACCCAAATCAGACCAGAACAACACGTCGTTAATATGCTATTATGAATACGTGGCACTCTTTATCATGACTTCTTCCATTTCTGAATACTCTACGTCAAAATCACTGCGTGTTCCAAGTCTGAGGGTCGCAGTCCTTTCATCTAACTAGATCCGAGGCTTGTATTGACCAGGCCTTGTTGGCAACCCCCTCGAATAAAACGTATCCAGTCAGAGGTTAAATTTATGGAAGAGCTAGGCCCAGACCAAGGTTAGGTTCAGAAAACTCTGGTTGAGGAGATGGAATCCAACCCTAACATATTAATTGCAACCCTACATTCTCACCTCCCAGGAATACCCACCCAGCCCTAGGAGAATCGCACAGCACCCCGTGGCAGCATTGCTCTGCGAAAACCCGTATTTCGTCCAGGGGGGGCATAGTTGTAGTGTTGGTCTGCACTGAGTTACGAATAACGCGAGCATTGTATTGGTGAATGTAGTGTTGCGCCTATTCCTGCAAGTCCCCGTGGGGTCAGTGGACAGAGCTGTCAGATAAGGCTGCCACTGCTTATTGAACAAGCAGACTTGGTGGAATTGCCGGATGTCTTAAGAGTATAGATGTCAGAAGGTTGGAAGGAAATCAGGGTGGCTGAACAGCCTTCTAAAGTAAGATAAATGACATGAACCCTTCTGGAGTACAGGAGGAGGATCAACAAACCTTGTGCCGGCCGACTGAGAGTAAAAAGGGTGCTGGCAAGAAGAGGGTGTTTCATTTTAATCAGATCAAGGATGCTAGAGGAGATTTTGAGTTCTGAGTGTGAGCTTACTCTATGGAATGTCTCGGGCAGATTTCACGTGACGGAATGGGATGCCATGTAATGTCGCTCTGGTGCCGTATCCTCTTGCCCTCATTTGCGTTGACTGCGAGTAAGAAGGGGATTTGTTACGGAATTGAAAATCTGGGCTCGTCAGGACGTCCGGTTCCGTGCACAAGAGATTAATTATATGAGTGGTGTCTGGTACCATATTATAGATATCCGAGATGTCAACTCTGGCACCACTTCGTACACTAACCAGACCAAACGTCAAGTTTTTCATATCTAGTGGCGCATGAATTTTAACCGTCACATTGTCATTCACCCCCTCCTTTGTTTGTTAACTATTTCTCTTCTTCATCACAGTTTCTAGGCTTCTTGAGAAAACCCTGCCCATAATGGACTCACAGGATGCGGAAGAGTACGCGGGGTATACAGAACTTGATGCCGTGTCATAAATTGACTAACCTAAAGACTTAGGCCTGTCCTGTCTGAAGAGACAAAGGAATTGTTGGCAAATGAACCAGTGGGGTCTTGCGCAGAGGGGGCTACATGGATCTCTCCATATCGTCTTCTCTTGCCAGGAGAGCAACAAAGCCCCAATGCGATAAGTCGTGTGGATAGTAGGCCCCATAAACCCCGTAGGTTCACCCCCAGCTCCATGTATAAGTTGTCCGTCATAGACGGAAAGATTGGCGAGGACTAGGCCGCCTAACGATGCTTGAGACTTTGTTTTCGAGTTCGCAGAGCATGGATTCCTAGGAGACCAAATTAATCTCAAGTACATGAAGCCCAAGAGCGGCACGGATTCGACGCCTGATGGGAAGGAAGTAGAGCTGCGGGCTTTTAAGCTTCCTCTCCTTAAACTTGGCCAGGGTAACGTCTTGAAACTTACATACGGCCAAATTTCTGCATTAGCAGGAGATTTCTACGGAACCTTAAATCCTATTAGTTCCGTGAAATCAGACGCTGAAAGAAAAAAGTTTTTCTTTGATGCATATCATACTCTAGCGAACAACCCACAAGACCAACCTAAGGATGCACGGAACCTACTGGGTTACCTTCAGAAGGAAATAGACGAGGTACAAAAGCTTTATGACGCAAAGAAAAACCCGTCAGAATACTACAAGGAAGGCACAGGCCTTGCTGGTATAGAAGCAATTGATAAGCTTATTAAAGGTCGCCACTTTCCGGGATATAAGGATCTCCTTCTAATTAACTGGGATCACTTCGGAGATGACGCCCGCACTGCCTATACCACCGGTCATTCAGCCGCTATTAGCTGGGCTGCTAGCGGACAGTGGACGGTTGATCGTCTTGTAGAGGCATATGCAATAAACTCATTTGCCGACCACTATCTGCAAGACCTCTTTTCCGCTGGCCATCTTCGCACGCCACGCCGTGTGCTGCACGGGTATCTAGGGTTGGCTGATGCCCTTGCAAATGTACCGCATATCCAACCCCCGATCCCCTCTGCTCTCATAATGGATCAAGGCTGACGACCGCGACTAGATGATGCACGATGAGGACTGCGCGCTGGGACTCAAGGTCGCTAATAAAAACAGCTCGTGGCAAGCGTATGGAGATAAACGCTTGTTGGACAGTGTGAACAAGGAGAATCTCCTTCAATGCCAAACCGCCATGGTAATATCTGCGCAAGAAGTTTACTCTGCCTGGAAAAACCGCAAGGAAATTGCTTCATCCGACTTTGAGGTATGGAAGACGGTGCCCACCTGTTACACGGAAATGGCTGGTTACACAAGGGCTACGGTCACGAGACCTAGGGCAAAGTCCCTCACCGACTTCTTGTATAAATAGACGGCTTTGGTCCCTCAAGGCCTTGAGGAAAACCAAGGACCTTTGATACCAAAGACTGTTATTAGTTGAATTGAGCTAAATTGCTCCAAGCCCTCTTTCCGAGCCCTTGTCACACCACCAAGGAGTCAGCCATGGGCGGGCAAATTGTTGCACCGCTGTTCAAGTTGGGCAAAAGCGGCGAGTGGGGTGATCTTGAGCGACGTAGGTCGTTGAAGGACAGAAGGAAATGGCAATTTACGACGGGGTGGACGACTGCCGGAACTCTAGCAGACAAATATGCCAGCGGGCTATGGAAGTATCCAATGCACGTGTAGTAGTTGTAGTTGGTAGTGTCTGACACGGCACTAGGCGTTGGGGAGAGCACACAAAACACTGGTTCTGGTGGTGCATTTGTGAAAAGTGTCCGGTGATAATTTGGGAATATTTCAATGTTCGCAGTATGCTGTTTTTTGCAGTCTCTGGGAATGGAGGAGTGCTGTGGTCGTTGTATGGAGTTGTCCACCGGGAGTTTCAGCTCGGCCGACCATGAGCGGGTTCCTATCTTTAACCATAGAAACTTGGGTATTGAAACCCATTCACATTACACTAGAAGCAAGACAAGTCGCCTGTGAGCCCGGCTTCCAAAAGATTCAAGTATGTGCAAGTACGGTGATGTCAGGAGAGTTTTCACAATAGCAGAGTGCCTAAGGAGATAGCGTTTTTAGCCTTATAATAAACTAGTAACTAACTAGGTATAAAATAATAACTTTA
>NW_011942160.1:732912-747237 GCF_000187425.2 Metarhizium robertsii ARSEF 23 | reverse complement strand
AAGCTAATTTTTATAAAACCTTTAAATAACTAGTACCTGGCCTGTATATCTAGGACCCACTTTTAGTCTCTGACAAGTAATATATTACATAGCCAAGAAGAAGATACTGCGGCGATAAGTACGGATATAAGACTTAATATGCGAGTCTACACCTCAAATTCTATATAAATGGCCTGTGTGAACGAGAGAAAAAAGAGCTGGTGTTTATAACCCAGTGTGTACAGATAGTATACCAAGGTATGCTCGTGTTTACACCCTGTTACTATCCCCTACCTGTGGAGTGCGGCGGTCGAGAATTAAACAAAGATATAATCAAAAATTACATTACACTAGAAATTACACTAAAAAATTACATGTTGTATAGTTTTTCTGTTAATACTCTGGGCGTAGCTCTTATTACTAGCACTATTTATTAGCGGCCGTATTATACTCGTGTTAAACACGTTGGCAAGAAAATCAAGGGACCAGCTTACTTGACATCTATAAGGAATATAATTACTACCACTAGGTTTAGGTTATACTAGTAACCAAAATTATAGTTTAAGTGTACATAATTTTACAGCAGCCCAAAGCTGGCGTCGTTAAATGTTATTTGCGAGCATTAGGTAAGCGATATAGTCTTGGTAGTAAAGTGAAGCCATGTGTCGGTAGCAAACAAGAAAAAGCTGCTCAATACCAGCGCGTGGGTTCAACATTTCGGACGGAGATGGCGTGCGAGAGTATTCCCGAGCCACGTGCTTAAAAACAACACCCAAGCCATAGTGACGAGCGGCTTTGCCATGGGTGCCCCTTTTCGCCAACTGATTATATACCTAACGTAGTACCACCGAACTCAGGGAAGAGTTGCAAAGTGTCCGGACAAGCAACGCAAACTGGCACGGAGTAAGAAGCCCAGGCCTTTCTGTACGCGTTGTTGAACGTTTGAGATGTCCTCGCTACGTGGTGGCAATTCACGTGGGCTAAGTATAATCTAGAATAGTTGGTGAGGGGTGTTGGAATCAAAATACGCGAATAGTTGCAAGATGTCGAATGCCCTTGTTGCGTACTAAAGCTAGTTCTAGTAGAGACATGATTTACAGGCCATGGTAAAGAGTATTTATTTTCAATGCCAGCCTCGCAAGTAGTTGCTCAAAAGGTAACATGGCCTACTTCCATCTGCTAAACGTGGCAATGCAGATGAAATCCAAATCATCAATATCCATCGTTTCTACACCGCGGTGACATTAGTCCCGCCGAGGCTATTCCAGAAGAAGTCGGCCAGCTTCTTGAACGGGATAAGCTCTACACGATCGTACAGGTCAACGTGCCCAGCGCGCGGCACCCAATGCAGCTCCTTTGGTTCCGCCGCACGCGCGTAAGCCTCCTCGCTAAACTCGCGCGAGTGCGCCTGATCCCCCGATACGAAGAGCACCGGACGCGGCGAGATGGTTTCCATGTCGGCAAAGGGGTAAAAGTTGAGAAACTTGACGTTACTCGAGAGCGTGGGGTGTGTCGTGAGATTCCGCGACGACCCCCGGGGTATAAACTCGCCACGGCTGGTGCGGTAAAAGTCGTAGAACTCGCGCTCGACAGGAGTCGAATCCGGCGCGAGGTGGTTTGGCGTGCCGCTCGTGTACTGGACCTCGGCGCCGTCCACCTCGGCCCATCGCTGGCTCGATGCCGTGGCGACGATTTCCCCGCGCTGCTCGACGGTCTGCGACTTGTGTAGGCCGTTGCGGTTCGCGGCGCCCATGTCGTACATGCTCGAGGTGGCGACGGCCTTGATGCGGTGGTCGATCTTGGCCGCGCTGATGACAAAGGAGCCGCTGCCGCAGATGCCCAGTGCGCCGATGCGCTGGCGGTCGACGGACTGGTGCTTGCCGAGGTAGTCGACGGCCGCGCTGAAGGCCTCGGTGTAGAGGTCTGGTGACACGGCGTTGCGAGGTTCCCCGTGGCTGCTGCCCCAGAATGGGAGGTCGAGCGACACGGTGATGAAGCCGTGCTCGGCCAGCTTGGTGGCGTAGAGGTTCGCGCTCTGCTCCTTGACTGCGCCCATTGGGTGGCCGACAACGATGGCCGGCGCGGTTGCGTTGGAGCTGCGGTTGAGTTTGCCGTGGATGAAGAGGTTGCCGGCAATGCTCTGGCGGTATTGGTTCTGGAAGGTGATGGGGTGCACTTCCACGGCGGGACTGCGATAGAAGTTGTCGGCTCCGTATGACATGTTCTGTGCCATGGCGGACATGGTGGTGCCCATGGCCATGATGCCGAGTGAGATGCCACTTGCCAGCATTTTTGTCGTTATTGTCCGCGGTGCTTGGGTATGTGTCTGGTATGCGTTTTAACAGAAATGTCGGCTGAGGTTTTCGAGTAGAGTCGCCGGCATATCGGTCGTCTTTATATGTTTTGAGGTCATGATGGCCGCTGTCGTCATGGTAAACTGGTTCTGATGGTCAACTGGTTCTGATGTGGCCTTGAATCATGCGAGATGCACTTCATCCTTGCAGCGCACAAGACGACCGCGCGTCGCCAACATTCTCTCCTACAAGAGTCGCCGGCGGGCCAAGATGGCAGTTGACGTAGATGGGTAATCGACGCCTCCCTCTGGCACGTCATATTCCCCGTCCCAAATTACACGATTCCATCCTGGGCGGGGTTAGGGTTAAAGCCGAAACTAGCAAAGGCTGTGCAATTGTGCACAGCCAACATAGACATGGGTGGCATGTTGTTTCTCGGCCACTTATCGACTTTGTATGAAGAAACTTTGTCCATGGAAGCAAAGTGAAGCACGTCAATGGAATTGTGACGTTCGGCTGTCGCTTGCGGGGCTTGATGATGAGTCTTGGGTGATGCGGATGTATTGACGGTACACTGCTCCTCCAATGGAGAATTGATAAGCTTCAATGTTTCAAGCGCCGGCCAGTCTACATGTCTGGTAGCTCGTCATCATGGTCAGGGCCCGTAAACTTGCACGCCCTAATGCAAGCTGCTGACAAGCCCAAACGCTTGGCAGATAGCCGCGTTGAATTGATGGGTCAATCAATTAAACTTGACAAACATTGAACCAATAGGAGCCTGCACATGTGCTCTCAATCTTGATTGGATTGCCCCGCCGTCAGCAGCCTGCATGTAGTATATATGCCATTGGGGCCACCGGACCGTCTTCTTTCAATCCCGGGCACATTCGGGCCTCGAGTTCAGTTCAGCCATGGACACGACGCTTCAGTCGGGCACAAAGCGCATCCCGATCCAGACAGCTGCAGAGCTAGCAGAGGCACTGGGCCCAACAGAGGATTGGACCGGCACAGCAAGCAGCGCCAAAAGGAGGAAGCTGCAGAATCGTCTGAACCAACGGGCACGACGTAAGCCAACATGCTTCGCATACTCCCGTCTGTTTATTATTGACAACTAGTGTTGGACAAGGACGGAGAATACTTCCGCTGCCTTCCACCAGCGCAGTCGGACCAAGGTTATTGCCGACGACCGATGATGGTGCTCATCACACCAGCGACAACGGCAAACCATCTTCTGCGCCTACTTGTTTGCTTGGAAAAGCCGAGACCCGACAACTGTTGCTCCAAGTGGCCCAGAGCAGCTACGGTAGATACAAAATCGGGTCACCGAGCCTCGCAGATTTGAATGGCGTCGTGAGGTTCAACGTGTTTCAAGCCTTTGGGCTGATTGCCCAAGCCCTGGGCTTCAACAACGACTGGCTGACGTATGAAGCCACATCGCCATTCTGCACACCGGGAGAGTATGCCCCGTCCCTGCATGCGCCACCAACCAGACGGCCCTATTTTATGAATCCTACATTATTGCAGCTGAACGTAGAGCATCATCCGTGGATTGACTTCTTCCCCTGCCCCAGGTTACGGGATAATCTGTTGGCCGCTTTGGTACCGGGCAGGGAAATGCTCGATGAGGACCATCTCTGTCGGGATGTGGTGGATGGCGGAGCTGGTGCTGGCGTCGACTCGGCTGGCCTCATCGTCTGGGGTACTCCGTGGGAGCCTGGCGGATGGGAGGTGACGGAGTCGTTTGTCGAGAAATGGGGCTGGTTGTTGGCCGGCTGTGTCGAGTTGAAAGAAGCGACCAACTACTGGAGAGGGAAACGGGGGCTGGAGGGCATTGTATTCAATGTGTAATTTGGAATAGTTTTGCCGAGTTGATGTAGTTTTGATGTATTGGCGCTGATGCAATGTGATGACAACTGCATCCGCTTCATCGTCCCGAAACTCGGATATGCAAGTGCCGGACATGGGTAGGTTTAGCTTCTTTCCTTATTAGCACGGTCCATGCGTTTAAAGCTCACGAGCTCCAAAGTTAAATATGTAGTCTCAACTATTATGGAGTCTGCACATGTGGTTATCCTGGGCGCGCCTGGACGCTAATGCGGGTGGCTGACATCTGCGGAGCTCCTCATGCACGACTGAAATTAATAGAAATATACATCCTTTTATAAATTGTGTAAATAAAAAATAAATACACGTCTGGTCGGTTACATCTCGTTCAGCTTTGTACCGATGCCTCTAGTAACGGTACATGTATCCACACCACATGTCGATCTGACAGTTTCCAATTTAGTGTCAGGGATGGCGCAAGCGTCCACGCAAGCCTTCATGCAAGACGTGCAAAAAGTGCTGCCGTACAGTATAGAGCCCAGAAAGGTAGGGATTGTCGTCAACCTTATCAGCACTCTTATATATACGACGGAGCGGGCAGCCGACAATGCACGTCTACTAATGACCCTGCCGGTGACACCAAGTTTAGCATCAAATACCGCAGCCACAACCATCTCTATTACGCCGTACTCGACCTCACTATGAAGGCTTTCGGTTTCTTACTCGCCGCATCAAGCATCGGCCCCTTGGCCTCAGCAACCGAGTGTCCAGTTGCAGATGCCCCAACAGTCGCCCACCAAGGCGACCCTGTCGGGTCTACAGAAGAACACAATGGGGGTAAGCACCAGAAAATATTGTCACGTTGGGTATGCTAACGGCTTCGAAATAATAGTCAACATGTATATTACAAGCCCGGAAAAGATGCAAGCGACAACCAAGCCCGGCATCGCTGTCCTATATTTAACCGACGTATTCGGAATACAACTGCTGGAGAACAAACTGTTAGTTTATCTACAAAGCGTCTGGAGAAAATTTCCCAGCTAAACGTGCTACTATAGCCTCGTGGACAGCTTTGCGCGAGCTGGATACATGACTGTTGCTCCCGACATCTTCAACGGCACTCCGGCACCCAGCGATCTCAACGACCCCAGCTTCAACACGACGGCATTCCTTGAACTGCATTCACCCAACGCAACAGACCCCATTGTCGAATCAACCATCAGCCATATACGTGAGACTCTTGGTATTGACCGGATCGCCACCGCTGGCTATTGTTTCGGCGGTAGGTACGCCTTACGCTTCCTCGGCGGCTGTAACGGCGCCGACCTAGCTTTTGCCGCCCACCCAAGTTTGCTCCAGGACGGCGAAATCTCTGGTATTTCTGGCCCAGCGAGCGTCGCTGCTGCTGGTAAGTAGCATGTGTTTGAGCACGACGTCACGTTGTAGAAAGCTGACTTGCAAGCTAGACGGGGATGAATTGATGCCGCCTGAAAGACGAAGTCAGATAGAGGCGATTTTACTGCAAACAGGGCAGCCGTATCAATTGTCTCTGTATGGCGGCACGGGCCATGGCTTTGCAGTGCGAGCCAACATATCTAACCCAGTTGAGAAGTTTGGGAAGGAAGCTGCATTTGTACAAGCTACAAGGTGGTTTGATACTTGGGGTCAATAATCGACTGTATTGTGGTTCAGGCTTTGCCTGGACCTAACGATCGTGGTCGCGGGAGCCTATATAATATTAACTATATTAAATAGTTATCAGGGGCTAGTTTAATACGTACCCTTGGAGCCTAATCGTTAAATTCATGTGGTTAGGGGTCTGGGTAACCCCCGGGACGACTGCGGCTGGCACCCGCTAGTAGTCTTGAACCTAACATGAATCTATTAGACTAGGAGGGATAGAGCTAGATAGAGTCTACATATAATTAATTTGACAGATATTGCCTCTCGCCTGGCCGCCTCTGATTAAGCTGTGATGGAATTGGCATTTAATCTCTTCTGCTAGCGCTTTTGTCTGCCTATAGCTCCGGCAGTATACGATGCGTTTCTGTCTACTTTGGCATACCGGGTCTGGTCTCAATAACCAGCTCCGCTACCCTGCCCTTAACGCACTATCCCTTCAATATTGCCTGAACCTGCTTCCCCACTGCCGTATACTTTTACCTTGCGCTTTAACGAGCCTGATATTACTGCCATGCTCCACAACTGGTGCCGATGCCCCGGTCTGGTAGCTGTTGATTATTTCCGTCGGTAACCGTGCCGGAGTCCCCACGTTAATTGCGTAATGCTGCCGGTCCATCGCCATCTCGTGCGTTCCCTGTAAATCTCAGATAATATTCCAGCTCCTGCTATCATGTATAGCCTCGCCGGAGATTGGATCTACCTCGATGTCATCGTCGTCTATGCAGTCGCCAGCTGACTAATCAATCTGTCTTAAAACTCATCACCAACCCCTGGATTTCACGGCCCATGTTAATAGCTCTTTTAAGGGAAAGCAGAAGATCTATCGAATTAGGACCTGTTCTAGTAGGGGGCCTCTACTTTTGGCAGAGTCGTTAAAATAATGGCAATAGCTTACTATCACCCGATGCTTGGCTGAAGCCCTGTGCGCGCATGAAGTATCCTGGCCATAATTTTAACCAAAAAGGCAAGACTTATTAGAGCCATCCTCTTATACAAGCCATCTTACATTGAACAAATGGTTCCTCTGATTTCTCCCGTTTTTCCGTGTCGATAAAAGCCGCAGCACATTACAAATATCACTTTGGCCAAGAACATGCTCGTCATCTAATGTTTTTATCATGTCTATTGCAGAAATCAAATTGAATTGAACCTATAATGTCTAGAGCACAGTAAAGCGTCTTGTAGTGGTGCTAGAGAGATGAAGAAATCCAAAGAAGCCAGCCTAATCTGCCACCATGTATTGATTTCCTGCTTGTCTCCGTCTCCGCGTTTCTTTAAGCGACTTCTAGCCAATCAGCGGGTGTGATGGTGCCAGACCAAGCCGGCTCGCCATCTTTGTGGCTTACGTCTTTATTTTCAGACGCAAACGTCCTCATTTGCACCTTCTTTGGCACATCTGCACACGTCGCCGAGAGCGTGAGGCCTAAGGAAAAGACAGGGTTAGTATACTATTAGCTACGCAAGGAATAATTTGAGCCAGTACACACCTTGAAACTTCCAACCCTTGTCAAAAGTACCAGCGGTAGAGTCATCATCGTCAATGGACACCGTCTTGAGGTCGCGAATGTCAACGGTATCCTTGTTAAACGTCGCCTTGAGGTCGATATTGTCCTTCTTGCTGGATCCAGCGTCGAAGCTGTTTCCAAGATTGATTTTGCCTTCCCCAAGCACAAGGGTCAACGTGTCACCAGTTCCGTCGCCGTTCGCCCAGGTGCCGCCCAAGGTGAATTCGTAACTGAGATCCTTGATGATGTTGCAGGGAGGGGCAAAAGACCAATCTCCGGGAACGACTTGGAAAGTTGCCACGGTCTGCCTGTCGAAGTTCGACGGGTAGAAGTTGCCGAAAATCCACCAGCCCTTCTGGGGACGGCCGTACCAAGCATTAATCCCGACGTACTGGTCATTTCTAGCTTCAAAGCCGGGATCGGCACATTTTGCGCGGAGTCGAATATCTTGAAGCAGAATCGTTAGTCACAGGAAGGGCATCCATCTCCTTTTGCTTGCTCTCACCTTGGACCTTGAACTGGTCACTTTGGGGCCCTCTCAGGAAGAACGTCTCGGCGGTAAGAGTAAGGTTGTTGATGCCGGTGATATCAATGGAGTCCGATTTGAAGGATTCTTGCATATTCACAGGAACCCACTTTGATTCTCCTCGCGAGGGCTGTTCCGTAATGGTAAACTCGGCCTTGCCGGCTGGACCGGAGATTGTAGCGCCGATATCATCCTTGGTTCCCGACCACCAATCGTTGGATAGAGTGAAGCCGAACTCGATCTCCTTGATTTTGCGGCACGGCTCCGGTATCTTCATTTTCTTCAGAACATCCTGGGCCCGATGGCATTCAGAAATGTCTGCGAATAGAATCACGGTTAGCAGAGACACGCAAGTTGTCGCACAATGCCCGTACCTGTTTCGTCAGTGTCAGCGCGGCGGCCGAGGCTGGTGCCGCCCCCTGGGTTGTTGTTCTTGAGCACATAGGCAACGACAACCGCGCAGGTTGTTGCGGTGAAGCCGTCAAAATCGCCGTTTTCCACTCGCTGCAGTTCCTCTCGGTCTATCCCCTCGTCGTACAACTCTAGCTCCTCACAATCGTCCACGTCACCTGTCCCGAGACTCTTGTTAGCACTGATAATCCACGCCGGCGGACAAGCTGCCTACCGTCGGCGCGAGCGACGAGGTTCGAAGCCCCGTTCGATGATGCGCAGCATGAAGCCTGTGCTGCGTCGTCGCGAGCAGCAACCCGACTGCTAACCTGTTGGAGGCAGAGCAGGGTGCTCAACAGCACATAAAGAGACTTTTGGTTCATGGTAATGACTGTGTGAAAGAGGTGGGTTTACTCTTGAGAAATAAAAACGATTGTCTTGGCGGTATTCCCTTTGTCTGTCACGAATTCAGCAGCACATGGGGAGCAGAGAGCGAGGTATATATCATGATGGCCGCTTGCTCACTCTGCTTTTTTACATTGTCTTTTTTTTTGGGCGAACCACTGAGCTCGGCAGATGATTCCTTTGCCTTCCGAGTCATAATTTCGTGCCATCATGCCGCTGGTTCCGGAACCAATGCATGATGCGGAAATGGGATGAACCACGTAGCCATGATTTCAAGCTACATCATGAGGCCAGATGAATCCAGGACTCTTGGACTCGGCCACCGACCACGCCATTGCTGAACACTTATGACTTTGCATAAATCACGCGCGGCAGTTGCTAGCGGGCGTTGGCACAAGGTGTGCAGCCTACGTGTAATCGTAATTTAATGCTTTATCAGCATTGTGGCCTGTCCTCTTTGCGCCGATCTTTGACATCAATGTCCGTATCACAGCCGAGGGCAGGATGAATGTGGGCTGTGGTTACATCAAGCTGTCGATAGAGTCTGGGGTTGTCACGTCCGGACATTCGGGCAAATTAACCAACTTGGCGTGACTCGCGTTGACGGCGTCTCCGACGTGACATCTGGAGGCACAAGGATCTTGAACCATTTCGTAGCACACAATACTAGAAACAGGCAACTACGCATAAACTGTGATGCAGACTACAACGTGCCCCTTTATTGTAATGTTGCCTTTTGCCTAGTGACTCAACTCGAAGCGCATTTTCTACGTCTCGTTTGGATCTTGCATTTCCCCTGCAAGAATCATGTCTGGGGTCTCAGTCTGAAGGACTCCCTCGGCGTCACGATATTCCTCCCGCGAATACAGCTCAATCGCGTTGAAGCCACAGCTATCAATGGCAGTAAAAAAGGTACAAGCTGCCTTGAACGGCACACGCCATTTCCACCAGATGGTCTCCTGGCCAACTTCGGCCGGACCAACAATGGCCTCCTCCCAAAGTTCCCGTGGGTACGAGTAGTGCAACACCACGGCAGACTGCGCCTCGGATTTCTCGTCGAGTACCGCCATCCAATCGCTGGCAAGGCTGGTTGAGTTTCCGTTTGTTGATCTCTGAATCAGCGGCTCAATGAGGCTTCGTAACTCGGCGTCGGGTGTAGCCTCGAATCCCGTGTCGTAGTCTTGCACCGGGGGCTCAGTCTTCCATTCATCCAGGCGTTGCTGGTCTGGGCTTCGAACCAGACTGAATATATTGTCTGCATCTTCGGCAGTGGCAGATTCCTCCATTAATTGATCGATGACCTAGAATACAGCGTCGGCACGTCTATCCTCGGGACTTGTGCTCGGTAGCTCGCATACCTTTGCTGGCACCTTGGCGGTGCAGAAGAGAAGAATGGCGGACATGATGAACAGTGATGGAGCAACGGGCGGATGGTGTGCAGAAGTGAAAGACGCGAAGCAGGCGTTCGACTAGGTGAAGGTGAAGAAGAAGACCTGGAAGGAGAAAAGGAAGAAGAACAAGGTTACATGGAAGACAGCTACATGAACGGCAGATGAAATGATTGAAACACGACCCCTGCTTGCAAGTCCAATCACTTCAATGCTTATATCATTCCGATAAAATTCCGCTTTAATTTCCGGCCCACGCGATGAACACATGGGCTCAATTCGACCCACAATTGATTGATACTTATTTTATCTACCAAACTTATACACGGCCTTGGTTTCTCCCCGATGCCGGCGTCTGGGGTTGACGAGTCTTCCGGTCGTCCCGTCGCTGCGCTGCCCCCGAAGAAGTCGTCGTACAGGTGCAACTAGCGTATCGACGTGTTTCAACTTCTCTTGACTAGTTGAGGACACGGCAGTTGAACCTGCGGCGCATCAAATCATCCCACTGACATGGCCACGTCACGGCAGGCGCAGCATGGATCACGACATGAAAGGCATTGATCGGAGCTTGGCAACCACTCTAAACCACGTGGACTCGCGTCTTCGCAATATCGACCCTGTCATTCTCGCTTGTAATTTTATGCCGTATCATGAATCCATGATTGAACCGCCATGCTTCGAGCCTGCGCCCAACGCTGCATGGCCGCGGCGGCAGTTGGAAAGCGTCGTAGTGAAGAGGCTTCATGCCATCAAGTGCATGGAGATAACATCGTCTTGGGGCCTCCCAAAGCCCAGGATATAAAGAACTACTCATCCTCGCCAAGTATCCCTCAGCTTCAGTCACATCCATAAAGACACAAACCCGGGTGCAGAGAACCCAGACACTCTTTTTCAAGACACTCGTTGAAATTCTTCTTCCAAAATGCAACTCACTGCTGCTGTCGCACTCGTTTTCTGTGCCCTCGGGCTGGCGACGCCAATCTTGGATGAGCCCAAAGACGTCGGGCCTCTGAGCAATATCAGTCCCCTGTTCCCTCGTGCCGGCACTGGCGATGACAAGACTGATCCCATCAAGGCCAAGGTGACCGTTACCAAGGGCAGCAAGAAAAACCCTACCGGTACCGGGGGGAATCAACTCACCTTTGATGTTGACTGCTGGGCTATTTTGTGCAAGGACGCCCCCAAGGTCTTGTAAGCTACTCGCCAGGCCAGGAAGAGCCCCCCCCCCTGTTCACGTTCTTGTCTCTGAATGTCATCTATTATAGGCAGCGCGTGGTGAAGAAGAGAGTGAACCTCAACCGTAGGGATAGCAGGGCTTGCCCCTCGCCCTACACGAGGAAGAAGGATCCCATCACGGCTCCCGCCAGAAACAACAACTGGGCACAGAGCGACTTTAACTCTGCCGAAGAGTATCCATTCGCGTCCTCCTTGCAGGGCGGAACCGGGTACGTTGCCATATGTAGCCTCGAGCCGTCTTTCCAGGCCGTCAACTAACCTTATCCGAAGGGCGTACTTGGTTCCTGTCAACGGAGCGTCTCAATCCACTCAGGGAGCTGAACTGGCCAATCTGTACAGGGCGAATAAGATCCTGCAGTTTGATCCTGATAGCACTAGCACGGCTGCTGGAGCCAGTAAAGGGACATGGTTTGAGTTGGAGTTCACCGGAGATCTGGGGTAAGAAGCTAGACTCATGTTTTGTCCTCGGGCGTCTACAGTCCTAACAACACATAGTCCTTACTGCGACGCCCTCGCAAGAGGGGATAAGAGCGTTTGCGATGACAAGTACGATGCCACCGGTCCGTGGGGCTTCGACGTGGCCAAGTTTGTCAGTCAGTGGAACGCGGCTACTAAGCAATATGATTTTGCTGGAAAGAAATAAAGTCCTTATTTCAGTATGCTGTATCAAACAGATGCTCAATATGGCATGGGTAGATGGCTCTACGTGAGCGATTCGTGGGCGGTGGATAGGCCGTTGTGAACTCGTACCGTGTCGGAATGTTTATAGATTGCTGAGAAAAAGACCAGTTGACATGTACATGTATCCTTGGATAGCATAAGGGGAGCGAACCCCAGTTCTCTCCTGCCCTACACGTGGTATCACAGCCATGCCCGCTGCATTCTCCTTTCGCAAGTGACAACACTTTCTTTGAAAAGATGGTACGCCTTTGCATCACACATATACTACAGGGCGTATCCCTCATGTCAGTAATTGAGCCCGAGGCGAATTTAGCATGTAGCTAATAAGCCTTATCCAGTGAGTTTACTTTAAAGATTTCAATAATACCAACGACCCAACCCACCAAAGGCCCAGCGTAAGAGTCTCGCGTGGTAATAACCTTAGCGTTAGTGTTGAATGTGTATAGCCTCTCCATCAAATCAGAATATAACGTGTACGATTGATATCCAAGGTCATGGGCCGGGAACCTTGAATAAAGATGGCACAGCTGCACCCTCGCTACAGCAAGTGAGGACACGGCCCTTGAGTCGGTGTAGGTGTGGTGCGTTGTTGTCGCGGGGCGTGATTTGATTATTGTAATGAGGTTTGGGAAGACTTGGAGGGTAGAAGCCCCTAATGGCTTGGCTATCGGTCTGGGTCCTTTTTGATTAAATCTCTGGACATTGACAGCGGATAACAATGGCAGGACAATGACATATCTCATCACCATTTAACTTTTTGACAGTCCAGTATAAACAGTCGTAGTCTAGAATTGCCAACACACCAACTCTATTGTGAGAATGAGTCCACGAGACAAGGAATGACTAGAGTTTTGTAGCCCTCTCACACTTATACTTGGCAACATTTATAAATGAGCAATGTATTTTGCCGTCACTTTCACAGCGGACAGTAGGCCAAGTATACCGGATATGACAAACGAAGCCAAATCTAGCTCTTGCCCTATATTCTATCCACAAATACACCCATTATTTACATTGCACCTACATGTGGCTCTCTATCTCAACGCACAAAATTCCCCTATTCCGTCGCGAGTCTAAACACGACAATACCCTCTTCAGTACCGCAACGCCGCCTCGACCAGCGGCACTAATACCAGCAACCGTTACTTTCTGCCAGTAAGCTCCAAAAAGTGATCCACAACAGAAACAACCTGCTCCTCAAACGTCTTGTACTGAACCCCCAGGACCCTAGTGGCCTTTGTGCCGTCCACCCTGGCCCCCGTGGCAGGCGGCTCCGCACCGCCCTCAAACTTGAACACGCCGTCCGCATACTCCCCAGGGTATCGCCTCTTGACAATCTCAAACGACCGGGCAGAGTCGACGCCTCCGGCCTCCGCCGCGGCAGCCAGGAAATCCTGGTTCCCCGCGACTTTGGGATCCAGCGCGAGCACATGCATCCTCGCAACGTCGTCGACGTGCACGCTCGCCCCGTGAAGAGGGTATCCGCCCGCGTGGCCGAGAAGAGGGCCGACGAGGATGCCGTTGGTCCCCTTGGCAATGGAGCCCGCTTCCGTGACGGTCTCGTCGCGGCCAAACACGAACACGGGCATGATGTTGATCACGTCAAAGGGCGGCTTGTGCGCCGCGACAAAGTCCCTGGTGGCCTGGTACGCGAGGGCCTTGGAGGCGGAGTAGGCGGCCAAGTCGTCTGCGAATGGAGGCTGCGTCTCAACGTCGAGAGTATTTTCTGCAACATTGTTAGGTAGGTATTGCCGCGTGTGTCTGGGGGATGGGGGACCCTTACCGTTGATGACCTCGCCGGTTGCCATTCGCGCGCTGCTCGCAATCGATGCCACGCTGGCTGTGATTACTACCCGCTTGATCCCTGTCGTCTTGAGCGCAGACTCGAGTATTCCCACGGTGCCCTGGATGGCGGGCCGGATGAGAGAGGTTTCATGGTCTTGTCCGCTGTTGTCTGGTATCGGAGACGCAACGTGCACAATGTACTTTGCTCCCTTGACGGCTTCGTCGTAGGCCCCGGGGACGGTGATGTCGGGGACGATGAAGCTGGTGAGTTGTGGGGGCTTGTACTTTTGCAGAGAGGGCAGGGAGGAGATCCTGTCGAAGCCGGCCTGGTTGCGGACGGCCGCGCGAACCGTGTACCCGTTTTCGAGGAGCTCGACGAGGGTTTTGAAGCCGATCATGCCGGTGGCGCCGGTCAACTGGGGCTTTGTTAGATATTGCGCAACCGTGTTTGGATGCGGAGAAGACATACCAGGACGATATCTCCAGTCATTTTGCTTGGGCTTGAAGTTGAGGGGCTGATGTTTAGGGGTTGATGTTGAGTGTATTGTAGGGCTGGGGCAAGATTGGTCTGTGCAGCAAGACTGGTCTGTGCCTGGATTGTGCTGTGATCAGGGTGGCGATCAACTCAA